>NC_068449.1:12513657-12636157 GCF_023373465.1 Oncorhynchus keta | reverse complement strand
CTACCTCACTTGCTTTGGCAATGTTAACACATGTTTCCCATGCCAATAAAGCCCTTGAATTGAATTGAATTGAATTGAATTGAGAGGGGAGGATAGGAGAGGAAGGGAAGGGAGAAGAAAGGGAGGAGAGAGAGGGGGGATAGGAGAGGAAGGGAGAAGAAAGGGAGGAGAGAGAGGGGAGGATAGGAGAGGAAGGAAAGGGAGGAGAGAGGGGGATAGGAGAGGAACGGAAGGAAGAAGAAAGGGAGGAGAGAGAGGGGAGGATAGGAGAGGAAGGGAAGGGAGAAGAAAGGGAGAAGAGAGAGGGGGATAGGAGAGGAAGGGAAGGGAGAAGAAAGGGAGGAGAGAGAGGGGGGGATAGGAGAGGAAGGGAAGGGAAGGAGAAGAAAGGGAGGAGAGAGAGGGGGGATAGGAGAGGAGGGGAAGGGAGAAGAAAGGGAGGAGAGAGAGGGGGGGATAGGAGAGGAAGGGAAGGGAAGAAAGGGAGGAGAGAAGGGGGAGAGAGGAAGGGAAGGGAGGAAAGGAGAGGAGAGGGGGGAAGGGAGGGAAGGGAGAAAGGAGGAGAGAGAGGGGGATAGGAGAGGAAGGGAGGGAAGGGAGAAGAAAGGGAGAGAGAGAGAGGAGGGGGATAGGAGAAGAAAGGAGGAAGAGAGGGGGAAGGGAGAAGAAAGGGAGGGAGAAAGGGAGAGAGGGGGGATAGGAGAGGAAGGGAAGGGAGAAGAAAGGGAGGAGAGAGAGGGGGATAGGAGAGGAAGGGAAGGGGGGAGAGGGGGAGAAGAAAGGGAGGAGAGAGAGGGGGGATAGGAGAGGAAGGGAAGGGAAGGGAGAAGAAAGGGAGGAGAGAGAGGGGGGATAGGAGAGGAAGGGAGAAGGGAGGAGAGAAAAGAGAAAATAAGGATGCAAACTCAGATCTATGCTGTTGTTCCCACCACCTCAGAGACCAAACATGAGTAACCGTTAGAAGAGAGATTCCGCTGTAAACTGCCGCCAATTGTTGCTCTGAGATGAAGTCGAGACGCATTTCCCAAACACTCTGTCTTTTAGAAAGGACGCTCCCGAACGTTTCCCAAAGCCCGAATTACAGCCGGGAATTACAGCCGATTAAAAAAGAAGGGAGAGACGTGAGCTGAAAGCAAACAGAGTACACAGCAGATAACTAATACATCGAGGAGATTTAAGCCTCGAGGACATGAAAGCAGGAGTCTGGAATGCGTTGAGTTGCGTAACAGGATTGATCAGCCGAGGAGAACACAAACACAACACTTTCACCATGAAAACAACTCAGCAGGATGCTGAATGCTAAAAAAAACATGTCAAATGAATAACCAATGGGGCGAAAGTAAAAACCATGTGTGTGTGTGCTTGTGTGTCTGTGTTTGCGTGCATATGTGTGTATGTCTGTGAGTGTGTGTATGATGGATCACCCCTCTCCTCTGTAGAGGGGTAGTAAAGGTAAGATAGCTTCCTTGTGAAGCCTGCAGTAAATTGGTCCCAGCAGCAGTAAGATGCCACTCCACAGATCTCCTCTCTGCTCCCATAAAAGCAGCTCATTAAAACATTACAGGAGATTCTCTTTAACAGTGCTTCTAGGGGAGACACACAGAGAGAGACAGACAGACAGAGAGAGAGAGAGAGTGCTTTAACAGTGCTTCTAGGGGAGACACACAGAGAGAGACAGACAGACAGAGAGAGAAAAAGAGAGTGCTTTAACAGTGCTTCTAGAGACCAAACATGAGAACACAGAGAGAGACAGACAGACAGAGTCGAGAGACTCTGAGAAAGGAGTGCTTTAACAGTGCGGGAATTCTAAAAAAGGGAGAGAGACACAAACAGAGAGAGACAGACAGACAGAGAGAGAGAGACATGCTTTAACAGTGCTTCTCAGCCGAGGAGACACACATGAAAACAACTCAGAGAGACAGACAGACAGACAAGAAAGAGAGCTTGTGTGTCTGTGTTTTAACATGTGTGCTTCTGTGAGGGAGAGACACAGAGAGAGACAGACAGCACAGTAAGAGAGATCTCCTCTCTGCTCCCATAAAAGCAGCTCATTAAAACATTACAGGAGATTCTCTTTAACAGTGCTTCTAGGGGAGACACACAGAGAGAGACAGACAGACAGAGAGAGAGAGAGAGTGCTTTAACAGTGCTTCTAGGGGAGACACACAGAGAGAGACAGACAGACAGAGAGAGAGAGAGAGTGCTTTAACAGTGCTTCTAGGGGAGACACACAGAGAGAGACAGACAGACAGAGAGAGAGAGAGAGTGCTTTAACAGTGCTTCTAGGGGAGACACACAGAGGAGAGACACAGAGAGAGACAGACAGACAGAGAGAGAGAGAGAGAGAGAGTGCTTTAACAGTGCTTCTTGGGGAGACACAGAGGGACAGACACACAGAGAGAGACAGACAGACAGACAGAGAGAGAGAGTGCTTTAACAGTGCTTCTTGGGGAGACACACAGAGACAGACAGACAGACAGACAGAGAGAGAGAGTGCTTTAACAGTGCTTCTAGTGGAGACACACAGAGAGACAGACAGACAGACAGACAGACAGACAGACAGACAGACAGACAGACAGACAGACAGACAGACAGACAGACAGACAGACAGACAGAGAGAGAGAGTGCTTTAACAGTGCTTCTTGGGGAGACACACAGAGAGAGACAGACAGACAGACAGAGAGAGAGAGTGCTTTAACAGTGCTTCTAGGGGAGACACACAGAGAGACAGACAGACAGACAGACAGAGAGAGAGAGTGCTTTAACAGTGCTTCTAGGGGAGACACACAGAGAGAGACAGACAGACAGAGAGAGTGCTTTAACAGTGCTTCTAGGGGAGATACAGAGAGAGACAGACAGACAGAGAGAGAGAGAGAGTGCTTTAACAGTGCTTCTAGGGGAGACACAGAGAGAGACAGACAGAGAGAGAGAGTGCTTTAACAGTGCTTCTAGGGGAGACACACAGAGACAGACGGACAGACAGACAGACAGACGGACGGACGGACGGACGGACAGACAGACAGACAGACAGAGAGCTTTAACAGTGCTTCTAGGGGAGACACACAGAGAGAGACAGACAGACAGACAGAGAGAGAGAGTGCTTTAACAGTGCTTCTAGGGGAGACACACAGAGAGAGACAGACAGACAGAGAGAGAGAGAGAGTGCTTTAACAGTGCTTCTAGGGGAGACACACAGAGAGAGACAGACAGACAGACAGAGAGAGAGAGTGTTTTAACAGTGCTTCTAGGGGAGACACACAGAGAGAGACAGACAGACAGAGAGAGAGAGAGAGTGCTTTAACAGTGCTTCTAGGGGAGACACACAGAGAGAGACAGACAGACAGAGAGAGAGAGGGAGTGCTTTAACAGTGCTTCTAGGGGAGACACACAGAGAGACAGACAGACAGACAGAGAGAGAGAGTGCTTTAACAGTGCTTCTAGGGGAGACACACAGAGAGAGACAGACAGACAGACAGACAGACAGAGTGCTTTAACAGTGCTTCTAGGGAAGACACACAGAGAGACAGACAGACAGAGAGAGAGAGTGCTTTAACAGTGCTTCTAGGGGAGACACACAGAGAGACAGACAGACAGAGAGAGAGAGTGCTTTAACAGTGCTTCTAGGGGAGACACACAGAGACGGACGGACGGACGGACGGACGGACGGACGGACGGACAGACAGACAGACAGACAGACAGACAGACAGATCCCATCTGTCTAATTGAAATTAACGTTTTTTTATTCAAAGTGAAAATAATGTTATATACTGTTTACAGTAAATATTAAAGTTCATATTCAATACATATATTAATTACAGGCTATTCATTATAAATGCCCTCTATGTGGCTGTTGTGAGAATCAAATGTATAACTATGGTGTTGGGCCGGCACCATGCTACAACTGGGATGTGAAAGTATAGCTAGTATTTAAGCTGATGATGATGATAAACACAACAGAGTCGTTCCTCTGGTTGCATCACTATGCCATCAAAATGAGCAGGGAACAACAGGAAGGAATGTCGTCCAGAGAGATAAGAGAAGGGTGTGTGTGTGTGTGTGTGTGTGTGTGTGTGTGTGTGTGTGTGTGTGTGTGTGTGTGTGTGTGTGTGTGTGTGTGTGTGTGTGTGTGTGTGTGTGTGTGTGTGTGTATGTGTGTGTGTGTGTAAATGTACCTGCTGGCTGTCTACTATGATGAGAGTAGAGGTCTAACCCTGGTGAGTACATTTTCAGGTCAAAGACATCATATTAAATTCAAAGATCCTTTGCTATATAACACACACACACACACTCCAGAGCATCCAGCGCCCTATCCTGACCCCAATAAAAAGGTCCATCACATCAGTAAGTGCCTCGGGGGAAGGATTTCAGCGGTGCGCTCTTCCTGAGGCCTAACTCATATAGGGTTTTGACTAGACGGGATACAGCATATGTCAGAAATGACCAGAATTTATGTTTTATAGCAGGTTAGGAAAACTTATGCAGCAGGTTAGGAGAATTAGATTACGGTTAGAAAAGAGGGTAGGGTTAGCTAAAATGCTGTCTTCCTGTCTCTGTGGGTAATCACACAACTCCTGATTACACTTCAGGACATATACAGTGCCCTCAGAACGAATTCACACCCCTTGACTTTTTACACATTTTTTTGTGTTACAGACCAAATTTAAAATGTATTAAATTGAGATTGTGTGTGTCACTGGCCTATACACAATACACCATAATGTCAAAGCGGAATTATGTTTTTTGACATTTTTACAAATTAATAAAAAATATAAAGCTGAAATGTCTCTAAGTATTCAAACCTTCTGTTATGGCAAGCCTAAATAAGATCAGGTTTCGGACCAGGGTATTTCCCCCGGGGCTCTGTGTCTCCGGGGCGCTGGGAGGGTGCAGTGCGTCCTATGCCTGTGCTCCGCCAGAACCGGGCGAAGGTGGGTATTGAGCCTAAGGGAGAGGTGCGAGTGGTATGCACCAGATCTCCAGTGCTCACCCACAGCCCGGTTCAACCTGTGCCTGCACCCTGGAGGGTCCAGGCTAAAGTGGTCATCCAGCCTGGAGGAGTGGTTCCAAGGCTGCACACCAGGGCTCCAGTGCTCCACCACAGCACAGTCCATCCGGTGCCTTCTCCACGCACAAGGCCTCCGGTAGGTGTCCTCCTTCCAGAGTCTCCCGCCTGTCCGGCGCTGCCAGAGTCTCCCGCCTTATCCGGCGCTGCCAGAGTCTCCCTTCACTCCGGGGCTGCCAGAGTCTCCCTTCACTCCGGGGCTGCCAGAGTCTCCCTTCACTCCGGGGCTGCCAGTGTCTCCCGCCTGTCCGGCGCTGCCAGAGTCTCCCTTCACTCCGGGGCTGCCAGAGTCTCCCTTCACTCCGGCGCTGCCAGAGTCTCCCTTCACTCCGGCGCTGCCAGAGTCTCCCTTCACTCCGGCGCTGCCAGAGTCTCCCTTCACTCCGGCGCTGCCAGAGTCTCCCTTCACTCCGGCGCTGCCAGAGTCTCCCTTCACTCCGGCGCTGCCAGAGTCTCCCTTCACTCCGGCGCTGCCAGAGTCTCCCTTCACTCCGGCGCTGCCAGAGTCTCCCTTCACTCCGGCGCTGCCAGAGTCTCCCTTCACTCCGGCGCTGCCAGAGTCTCCCTTCACTCCGGCGCTGCCAGAGTCGCCCTTCACTCCGGCGCTGCCAGAGTCGCCCTTCACTCCGGCGCTGCCAGAGTCTCCCTTCACTCCGGCGCTGCCAGAGTCTCCCTTCACTCCGGCGCTGCCAGAGTCTCCCTTCACTCCGGCCGGCGCTGCCAGTCTCCCTTCAGTCTCCCTTCACTCCGGCGCTGCCAGAGTCTCCCTTCACCCGGCGCTGCCAGAGTCTCCCTTCACTCCGGCGCTGCCAGAGTCTCCCTTCACTCCAGCGCTGCCAGAGTCTCCCTTCACTCCGGCGCTGCCAGTCTCCCTTCACTCCGGGGCTGCCAGAGTCTCCCTTCACTCCGGCGCTGCCAGTCTCCCTTCACTCCGGGGCTGCCAGAGTCTCCCTTCACTCCGGCGCTGCCAGAGTCTCCCATCTATTCGGAACCCGCTGCAAGGGTCCCCAGTCCGAGGTCGGAGGCGAGGGTCACCGCTCCAACGGCGCCACTTAAGTGGGCCAAGACTATGGTGGAGTGGGGTTCATGTCCCGCGCCAGAGCCGCCACCGAGGACAGATGCCTACCCAGACCCTCTCCTATGGGTTTAGGTTTGGTCAGGGCGTGATTTGGGGTGGGCATTCTATGTTGTGTATTCTATGTTGTGCATTCTATGTTGTGTATTTCTGTGTTTGGCCTGGTATGGTTCCCAATCAGAGGCAGCTGCATACTTAGGCAGCCTGTTTTCGCACTATGGTTTGTGGGTAGTTGTTTTCTGTGTCTGTGTTTTACCATACAGAACTGTTTCGGGTTTTCATTTATTTCTCTTGTTCTTTCGTATTCAGTGTTTGGTTCTATTTCATTAAAATATGGACACTTACCACGCTGCGCATTGCGCATTGGTGCGATCTTTCCTACTCCTCCTCAGAAGAGGAGGAAAACCGTTACACACACACATACATACAGTGCCTTGCGAAAGTATTCGGCCCCCTTGAACTTTGCGACCTATTGCCACATTTCAGGCTTCAAACATAAAGATATAAAACTGTATTTTTTGTGAAGAATCAACAACAAGTGGGACACAATCATGAAGTGGAACGACATTTATTGGATATTTCAAACATTTTTAACAAATCAAAAACTGAAAAATTGGGCGTGCAAAATTATTCAGCCCCCTTAAGTTAATACTTTGTAGCGACACCTTTTGCTGTGATTACAGCTGTAAGTCGCTTGGGGTATGTCTCTATCAGTTTTGCACATCGAGAGACTGAATACTTTTGAATACTTGAATACTCGCTGAATACTTTCGCAAGGCACTGTATGTATACATATGTATTTCTCTCTATACCATTTGTATTTCATATACCTTTGACTATTGGATGTTCTTATAGGCACTTTAGTATTGCCAGTGTAACAGTATAGCTTCCGTCCCTCGAACCAGGAACACAACAGCTCGAACCAGGAACACAACGACAACAGCCACCCTTGAAGCAGCGTTACCCATGCAGAGCAAGAGGAACAACTACTCCAGGTCTCAGAGCGAGTGACGTTTGAAACGCAATTAGCGCGCACCCCGCTAACTAGCTAGCCATTTCACATCACATCGTTACACCAGCCTAATCTCGGGAGTTGATAGGTTTGAAGTCATAAACAGCAGAGCTTCTGGCAAAACGCACGAAAATGCTGTTTGAATGAATGCTTATGAGCCTGCTGGTGCCTACCGTCGCTCAGTTAGACTGCTCTATCAAATCATAGACTTAATTAAATACCCCTAAATATAGCTTTAAATATGCAAATACCAAGGGAGTCATCCTACTTAATTATATTGATCAAACAACAAAAATGTAAGATCTCTCTCCCTCACTCGCCTACTGTATGCACTTCAACAACGATGAATAGGATAAAATGTAGTGAGGGATAAACCCTCTCAAACGTTTTCAGCATGTGGTAGTTGGCAGTCAAAATTGCACTGACACGATGGGGAAATGTAGCCTACTCGCCCTGGCTGTCGCAGCCTTCCTGCTTCTGTCCAAGGCATAACCTATATTAGAGACAACTTAATGGGATTTACCAGCCTACCTGTCTGCCCATTCAATCGATGCCCAATACAGAATGAAGAGATATGAGCTAACTGTGGATAACAGTCGTTGAAGTTCAGCATAACTAGCCAGCAGTTGAGTATCATTTATTTCTAGCTAACCAAATGACACATGCAATTTCTGGCTAAAACGTTTTGGAGGGGGGAGTGGGTGCCGTTCACCCACTCGTCCAAGTTGTACATCTCATCCCAGCAAAGACCTAGCTACTAACAACGTTATGACCTGTTGGCTTTGCTAGTTTGATTGTGTTGAGTCCCGCTGTACTTTTGTCATGCATTGACTGCATCAACCTATTCTCCCAACACTTCCCGACTCTACGTACTAACATTTTGAGTCAAATATAACCTATTTTTAAAATCTCTTATCAAAGTTGGTTTTGTAGCATAAACTCAGAATGTGATATTTGGGAGAGACATTATGATTGTCTGTTTGTTTCATATCTGCAAAGTAGTTAAAACACTGTCTGTTCCACTTTAAGATGCAACCAATACTACAGTCCTGCTGAAGACAACGGTAGAGAAATGGTAATAGGCTCTTTGTTCAGCTTAAACATGGTGGGTGAGAGAGAAATGGAGGAGGAGAGGCTGAGAGAGGTTGAGGGAGAGAGTCCATTAGTAGTCTATTTGAGTGGGAGCACTTGTCTCTCTCTGCAGTGATCAATTCCCCAGACGCAACTTCTCAGACACTGGAGCCACTTAAAGTGGCGACCCGTCATTCAGGGCAGGTGGGGAAGAGAACATGTATTATTCTGTTGGTTTGTTTGCTCCACCAAGATGTACATGCTAAAATAGCCCCTGATCACTTATACCATATCTATCTCTCTCTGTATCCTTCGTTCCCTCTCTACCGTTCCCTCCATCCTCTCTATCTCTCTCTGTATCCTCTATTCCCTCTCTACCGTTCCCTCCATCCTCTCTATCTCTCTCTGTATCCTCCATTCCCTCCCTACTGTTCCCTCCATCCTCTCTATCTCTCTCTGTATCCTCCGTTCCCTCTCTACTGTTCCCTCCATCCTCTCTATCTCTCTCTGTATCCTCCATCCTCTCTATCTCTCTCTGTATCCTCCGTTCCCTCTCTACTGTTCCCTCCATCCTCTCTATCTCTCTCTGTATCCTCCATTCCCTCTCTACCGTTCCCTCCATCCTCTCTATCTCTCTCTGTATCCTCCATTCCCTCTCTACTGTTCCCTCCATCCTCTCTATCTCTCTCTATCCTCCATTCCCTCTACCGTTCCCTCCATCCTCTCTATCTCTCTCTGTATCCTCCATTCCCTCTCTACTGTTCCCTCCATCCTCTCTATCTCTCTCTGTATCCTCCATTCCCTCTCTACTGTTCCCTCCATCCTCTCTATCTCTCTCTGTATCCTCCATTCCCTCTCTACTGTTCCCTCCATCCTCTCTATCTCTCTCTGTATCCTCCATTCCCTCTCTACTGTTCCCTCCATCCTCTCTATCTCTCTCTGTATCCTCCATTCCCTCTACCGTTCCCTCCATCCTCTCTATCTCTCTCTGTATCCTCCATTCCCTCTACCGTTCCCTCCATCCTCTCTATCTCTCTCTGTATCCTCCATTCCCTCTACCGTTCCCTCCATCCTCTCTATCTCTCTCTGTATCCTCCATTCCCTCTCTACTGTTCCCTCCATCCTCTCTATCTCTCTCTATATCCTCCATTCCCTCTCTACCGTTCCCTCCATCCTCTCTATCTCTCTCTGTATCCTCCATTCCCTCTCTACTGTTCCCTCCATCCTCTCTATCTCTCTCTGTATCCTTCATTCCCTCTCTACTGTTCCCTCCATCCTCTCTATCTCTCTCTGTATCCTCCGTTCCCTCTCTACCGTTCCCTCCATCCTCTCTATCTCTCTCTGTATCCTCCATTCCCTCTACCGTTCCCTCCATCCTCTCTATCTCTCTCTGTATCCTCCATTCTCTCTACCGTTCCCTCCATCCTCTCTATCTCTCTCTGTATCCTCCATTCCCTCTACCGTTCCCTCCATCCTCTCTATCTCTCTCTGTATCCTCCATTCCCTCTACCGTTCCCTCCATCCTCTCTATCTCTCTCTGTATCCTTCGTTCCCTCTCTACTGTTCCCTCCATCCTCTCTATCTCTCTCTGTATCCTCCGTTCCCTCTCTATCGTTCCCTCCATCCTCTCTATCTCTCTGTATCCTCCATTCCCTCTCTACTGTTCCCTCCATCCTCTCTATCTCTCTCTGTATCCTCCATTCCCTCTCTACTGTTCACTCCATCCTCTCTATCTCTCTCTGTATCCTCCGTTCCCTCTACTGTTCCCTCCATCCTCTCTATCTCTCTCTGTATCCTCCATTCCCTCTACTGTTCCCTCCATCCTCTCTATCTCTCTCTGTATCCTCCATTACCTCTCTACTGTTCCCTCCATCCTCTCTATCTCTCTCTGTATCCTCCGTTCCCTCTCTACCGTTCTCTCCATCCTCTATCTCTCTCTGTATCCTCTGTTCCCTCTCTACTGTTCCCTCCATCCTCTCTATCTCTCTCTATATCCTCCATTCCCTCTCTACTGTTCCCTCCATCCTCTCTATCTCTCTCTGTATCCTCCATTCCCTCTCTACTGTTCCCTCCATCCTCTCTATCTCTCTCTGTATCCTCTGTTCCCTCTCTACTGTTCCCTCCATCCTCTCTATCTCTCTCTGTATCCTCCATTCCCTCTCTACTGTTCCCTCCATCCTCTCTATCTCTCTCTGTATCCTCCATTCCCTCTCTATCGTTCCCTCCATCCTCTCTATCTCTCTCTGTATCCTCCGTTCCCTCTCTACTGTTCCCTCCATCCTCTCTATCTCTCTCTGTATCCTCCGTTCCCCCTCTACTGTTCCCTCCATCCTCTCTATCTCTCTCTGTATCCTCCGTTCCCTCTCTACCGTTACCTCCATCCTCTCTATCTCTCTCTGTATCCTCCGTTCCCTCTCTACCGTTCCCTCCATCCTCTCTCTCTCTCTATCCTCCATTCCTTCTCTATCGTTCCCTCCATCCTCTCTCTCTCTCTATCTCTCTCTGTATCCTCCATTCCCTCTCTATCGTTCCCTCCATCCTCTCTATCTCTCTCTGTATCCTCCGTTCCCTCTCTACTGTTCCCTCCATCCTCTCTATCTCTCTCTGTATCCTCCGTTCCCTCTCTACCATTCCCTCCATCCTCTCTATCTCTCTCTGTATCCTCCATTCCCTCTCTACTGTTCCCTCCATCCTCTCTATCTCTCTCTGTATCCTCCATTCCCTCTCTACTGTTCCCTCCTTCCTCTCTATCTCTCTCTATCCTCCATTCCCTCTACCGTTCCCTCCATCCTCTCTATCTCTCTCTATCCTCCATTCCCTCTACCGTTCCCTCCATCCTCTCTATCTCTCTCTGTATCCTCCATTCCCTCTCTACTGTTCCCTCCATCCTCTCTATCTCTCTCTGTATCCTCCATTCCCTCTCTACTGTTCCCCCCATCCTCTCTATCTCTCTCTATCCTCCATTCCCTCTACCGTTCCCTCCATCCTCTCTATCTCTCTCTATCCTCCATTCCCTCTACCGTTCCCTCCATCCTCTCTATCTCTCTCTGTATCCTCCATTCCCTCTCTACTGTTCCCTCCATCCTCTCTATCTCTCTCTGTATCCTCCATTCCCTCTCTACTGTTCCCTCCATCCTCTCTATCTCTCTCTGTATCCTCCATTCCCTCTCTACTGTTCCCTCCATCCTCTCTATCTCTCTCTGTATCCTCCATTCCCTCTCTACTGTTCCCTCCATCCTCTCTATCTCTCTCTGTATCCTCCATCCTCTCTATCTCTCTCTGTATCCTCCGTTCCCTCTCTACTGTTCCCTCCATCCTCTCTATCTCTCTCTGTATCCTCCATTCCCTCTACCGTTCCCTCCATCCTCTCTATCTCTCTCTGTATCCTCCATTCTCTCTACCGTTCCCTCCATCCTCTCTATCTCTCTGTATCCTCCATTCCCTCTACCGTTCCCTCCATCCTCTCTATCTCTCTCTGTATCCTCCATTCCCTCTACCGTTCCCTCCATCCTCTCTATCTCTCTCTGTATCCTCCATTCCCTCTCTACTGTTCCCTCCATCTCTCTTCTATCTCTCTCTGTATCCTCCATTCCTCTCTATCTGTTCCCTCCATCCTCTCTATCTCTCTGTATCCTCCATTCCCTCTCTACTGTTCCCTCCATCCTCTCTATCTCTCTCTGTATCCTCCATTCCCTCTACTGTTCCCTCCATCCTCTCTATCTCTCTCTGTATCCTCCATTCCCTCTACTGTTCCCTCCATCCTCTCTATCTCTCTCTGTATCCTCCATTCCCTCTCTACTGTTCCCTCCATCCTCTCTATCTCTCTCTGTATCCTCCGTTCCCTCTCTACTGTTCCCTCCATCCTCTATCTCTCTCTGTATCCTCCTGTTCCCTCTCTACTGTTCCCTCCATCCCTCTATCTCTCTCTATATCCTCCATTCCCTCTCTACTGTTCCCTCCATCCTCTCTATCTCTCTCTGTATCCTCCATTCCCTCTCTACTGTTCCCTCCATCCTCTCTATCTCTCTCTGTATCCTCTGTTCCCTCTACTGTTCCCTCCATCTCTCTATCTCTCTCTGTATCCTCCATTCCTCTCTACTGTTCCTCCATCCTCTCTATCTCTCTCTGTATCCTCCATTCCCTCTCTATCGTTCCCTCCATCCTCTCTATCTCTCTCTGTATCCTCCGTTCCCTCTCTACTGTTCCCTCCATCCTCTCTATCTCTCTCTGTATCCTCCGTTCCCCCTCTACTGTTCCCTCCATCCTCTCTATCTCTCTCTGTATCCTCCGTTCCCCTCTCTACCGTTACCTCCATCCTCTCTATCTCTCTCTGTATCCTCCGTTCCTCTCTACCGTTCCCTCCATCCTCTCTCTCTCTCTATCCTCCATTCCTTCTCTATCGTTCCCTCCATCCTCTCTCTCTCTCTCTGTATCCTCCATTCCTCTCTATCGTTCCCTCCATCCTCTCTATCTCTCTGTATCCTTTCCTCTCTACTGTTCCCTCCATCCTCTCTATCTCTCTCTGTATCCTCCGTTCCCTCTCTACCATTCCCTCCATCCTCTCTATCTCTCTCTGTATCCTCCATTCCCTCTCTACTGTTCCCTCCATCCTCTCTATCTCTCTCTGTATCCTCCATTCCCTCTCTACTGTTCCCTCCTTCCTCTCTATCTCTCTCTATCCTCCATTCCCTCTACCGTTCCCTCCATCCTCTCTATCTCTCTCTATCCTCCATTCCCTCTACCGTTCCCTCCATCCTCTCTATCTCTCTCTGTATCCTCCATTCCCTCTCTACTGTTCCCTCCATCCTCTCTATCTCTCTCTGTATCCTCCATTCCCTCTCTACTGTTCCCCCCATCCTCTCTATCTCTCTCTATCCTCCATTCCTCTACTGTTCCCTCCATCCTCTCTATCTCTCTCTATCCTCCATTCCTCTACCGTTCCCTCCATCCTCTCTATCTCTCTCTGTATCCTCCATTCCTCTCTACTGTTCCCTCCATCCTCTCTATCTCTCTGTATCCTCCATTCCTCTCTACTGTTCCCTCCATCCTCTCTATCTCTCTCTGTATCCTCCATTCCTCTCTACTGTTCCCTCCATCCTCTCTATCTCTCTCTGTATCCTCCATTCCTCTCTACTGTTCCCTCCATCCTCTCTATCTCTCTCTGTATCCTCCATCCTCTCTATCTCTCATCCTCCGTTCCCTCTCTACTGTTCCTCCATCCTCTCTATCTCTCTCTGTATCCTCCATTCCTCTCTACTGTTCCCTCCATCCTCTCTATCTCTCTCTATCCTCCATTCCCTCTACTGTTCCCTCCATCCTCTCTATCTCTCTCTATCCTCCATTCCCTCTACTGTTCCCTCCATCCTCTCTATCTCTCTCTGTATCCTCCATTCCCTCTCTACTGTTCCCTCCATCCTCTCTATCTCTCTCTGTATCCTCCATTCCTCTCCTACTGTTCCCTCCATCCTTCTATCTCTCTCTGTATAAACTGTTCCCTCCCTCTATCTCTCTCTGTATCCTCCATCCTCTCTATCTCTCTCTGTATCCTCCGTTCCCTCTCTACTGTTCCCTCCATCCCTCTCTATCTCTCTCTGTATCCTCCATTCCTCTCTACCGTTCCCTCCATCCCTCTCTCTCTCTGTATCCTCCATTCCCTCTCTACTGTTCCCTCCATCCTCTCTATCTCTCTCTATCCTCCATTCCTCTACCGTTCCTCCATCCTCTCTATCTCTCTCTGTATCCTCCATTCCCTCTCTACTGTTCCCTCCATCCTCTCTATCTCTCTCTGTATCCTCCATTCCCTCTCTACTGTTCCTCCATCCTCTCTATCTCTCTGTATCCTCCATTCCTCTCTACTGTTCCTCCATCCTCTCTATCTCTCTCTGTATCCTCCATTCCTCTCTACTGTTCCCTCCATCCTCTCTATCTCTCTCTGTATCCTCCATTCCCTCTACCGTTCCCTCCATCCTCTCTATCTCTCTCTGTATCCTCCATTCCCTCTATCGTTCCCTCCATCCTCTCTATCTCTCTCTGTATCCTCCATTCCCTCTCTACTGTTCCCTCCATCCTCTCTATCTCTCTCTATCCTCCATTCCCTCTACCGTTCCCTCCATCCTCTCTATCTCTCTCTGTATCCTCCATTCCTCTCTACTGTTCCCTCCATCCTCTCTATCTCTCTCTGTATCCTCCGTTCCCTCTCTACTGTTCCCTCCATCCTCTCTATCTCTCTCTGTATCCTCCATTCCCCCTCTACTGTTCCCTCCATCCTCTCTATCTCTCTCTGTATCCTCCGTTCCCTCTCTACCGTTCCTCCATCCTCTCTATCTCTCTGTATCCTCCGTTCCTCTCTACCGTTCCCTCCATCCTCTCTCTCTCTCTATCCTCCATTCCTTCTCTATCGTTCCCTCCATCCTCTCTATCTCTCTCTGTATCCTCCATTCCCTCTCTATCGTTCCCTCCATCCTCTCTATCTCTCTCTGTATCCTCCATTCCTCTCTGCTGTTCCCTCCATCCTCTCTATCTCTGTATCCTCCATTCCCTCTCTACTGTTCCCTCCATCCTCTCTATCTCTCTCTGTATCCTCCATTCCCTCTCTACTGTTCCCTCCATCCTCTCTATCTCTCTCTGTATCCTCCATTCCCTCTCTACTGTTCCCTCCATCCTCTCTATCTCTCTCTATCCTCCATTCCCTCTACTGTTCCCTCCATCCTCTCTATCTCTCTCTATCCTCCATTCCCTCTACCGTTCCCTCCATCCTCTCTATCTCTCTCTGTATCCTCCATTCCCTCTCTACTGTTCCCTCCATCCTCTCTATCTCTCTCTGTATCCTCCATTCCTCTCTACTGTTCCCTCCATCCTCTCTATCTCTCTCTATCCTCCATTCCCTCTACTGTTCCCTCCATCCTCTCTATCTCTCTCTATCCTCCATTCCCTCTACTGTTCCCTCCATCCTCTCTATCTCTCTCTGTATCCTCCATTCCCTCTCTACTGTTCCCTCCATCCTCTCTATCTCTCTCTGTATCCTCCATTCCCTCTCTACTGTTCCCTCCATCCTCTCTATCTCTCTCTGTATCCTCCATTTCCTCTCTACTGTTCCTCCATCCTCTCTATCTCTCTCTGTATCCTCCATTCCCTCTCTACTGTTCCCTCCATCCTCTCTATCTCTCTGTATCCTCCATCCTCTCTATCTCTCTCTGTATCCTCCGTTCCTCTCTACTGTTCCCTCCATCCTCTCTATCTCTCTCTGTATCCTCCATTCCCTCTCTACTGTTCCCCATCCTCTCTATCTCTCTCTGTATCCTCCATTCCCCTACCGTTCCTCCATCCTCTCTATCTCTCTCTGTATCCTCCATTCCCTCTCTACTGTTCCCTCCATCCTCTCTATCTCTCTCTGTATCCTCCATTCCTCTCTACTGTTCCCTCCATCCTCTCTATCTCTCTCTGTATCCTCCATTCCCTCTACTGTTCCCTCCATCCTCTCTATCTCTCTCTGTATCCTCCGTTCCTCTCTACTGTTCCCTCCATCCTCTCTATCTCTCTGTATCCTCCATCCTCTCTATCTCTCTCTGTATCCTCCGTTCCTCTCTACTGTTCCCTCCATCCTCTCTATCTCTCTCTGTATCCTCCATTCCCTCTCTACTGTTCCCTCCATCCTCTCTATCTCTCTCTGTATCCTCCATTCCTCTCTACTGTTCCTCCATCCTCTCTATCCTCTCTATCCTCATTCCCTGTTCCCTCCATCCTCTCTATCTCTCTGTTCCATTCCTCTCTACTGTTCCCTCCATCCTCTCTATCTCTCTCTGTATCCTCCATTCCCTCTCTACTGTTCCTCCATCCTCTCTATCTCTCTCTGTATCCTCCATTCCCTCTCTACTGTTCCCTCCATCCTCTCTATCTCTCTCTGTATCCTCCATTCCCTCTCTACTGTTCCCTCCATCCTCTCTATGTCTCTGTATCCTCCATTCCCTCTAAATGTTCCCTCCATCCTCTCTATCTCTCTCTGTATCCTCCATTCCCTCTACCGTTCCCTCCATCCTCTCTATCTCTCTCTGTATCCTCCATTCCCTCTACCGTTCCCTCCATCCTCTCTATCTCTCTCTGTATCCTCCATTCCCTCTCTACTGTTCCCTCCATCCTCTCTATCTCTCTCTATATCCTCCATTCCCTCTCTACCGTTCCCTCCATCCTCTCTATCTCTCTCTGTATCCTCCATTCCCTCTCTACTGTTCCCTCCATCCTCTCTATCTCTCTCTGTATCCTTCATTCCCTCTCTACTGTTCCCTCCATCCTCTCTATCTCTCTCTGTATCCTCCGTTCCCTCTCTACCGTTCCCTCCATCCTCTCTATCTCTCTCTGTATCCTCCATTCCCTCTACCGTTCCCTCCATCCTCTCTATCTCTCTCTGTATCCTCCATTCTCTCTACTGTTCCCTCCATCCTCTCTATCTCTCTCTGTATCCTCCATTCCCTCTACTGTTCCCTCCATCCTCTCTATCTCTCTCTGTATCCTCCATTCCCCTCTACTGTTCCCTCCATCCTCTCTATCTCTCTCTGTATCCTCCGTTCCCTCTCTACTGTTCCCTCCATCCTCTCTATCTCTCTCTGTATCCTCCGTTCCCTCTCTATCTGTTCCCTCCATCCTCTCTATCTCTCTGTATCCTCCATTCCCTCTCTACTGTTCCTCCATCCTCTCTATCTCTCTCTGTATCCTCCATTCCCTCTCTACTGTTCCTCCATCCTCTCTATCTCTCTCTGTATCCTCCATTCCCTCTACTGTTCCTCCATCCTCCTCTATCTCTCTCTGTATCCTCCATTCCCTCTACTGTTCCCTCCATCCTCTCTATCTCTCTCTGTATCCTCCATTCCCTCTCTACTGTTCCTCCATCCTCTCTATCTCTCTCTGTATCTCCGTTCCTCTCTACCTGTTCTCTCCATCCTCTATCTCTCTCTGTATCCTCTGTTCCCTCTCTCTACTGTTCCCTCCATCCTCTCTATCTCTCTCTATATCCTCCATTCCTCTCTACTGTTTCCATCCTCTCTATCTCTCTGTATCCTCCATTCCCCTCTACTGTTCCCTCCATCCTCTCTATCTCTCTCTATCCTCTGTTCCCTCTCTACTGTTCCTCCATCCTCTCTATCTCTCTCTGTATCCTCCATTCCTCTCTACTGTTCCTCCATCCCTCTATCTCTCTCTGTATCCTCCATTCCCTCTCTACTCGTTCCCTCCATCCTCTCTATCTCTCTCTGTATCCTCCGTTCCTCTCTACTGTTCCTCCATCCTCTCTATCTCTCTCTGTATCCTCCGTTCCCCTCTACTGTTCCCTCCATCCTCTCTATCTCTCTCTGTATCCTCCGTTCCTCTCTCCGTTACCTCCATCCTCTCTATCTCTCTCCCTCCGTTCCCTCTCTACCGTTCCTCCATCCTCTCTCTCTCTCTATCCTCCATTCCTTCTCTATCGTTCCCTCCATCCTCTCTCTCTCTCTATCTCTCTCTGTATCCTCCATTCCCTCTCTATCTGTTCCCTCCATCCTCTCTATCTCTCTCTGTATCCTCCGTTCCTCTCTACTGTTCCCTCCATCCTCTCTATCTCTCTCTGTATCCTCCGTTCCCTCTCTACCATTCCCTCCATCCTCTCTATCTCTCTCTGTATCCTCCATTCCTCTCTACTGTTCCCTCCATCCTCTCTATCTCTCTCTGTATCCTCCATTCCCCTCTCTACTGTTCCCTCCATCCTCTCTATCTCTCTCTATCCTCCATTCCCTCTACCGTTCCTCCATCCTCTCTATCTCTCTCTATCCTCCATTCCCTCTACTGTTCCCTCCATCCTCTCTATCTCTCTCTGTATCCTCCATTCCTCTCTACTGTTCCCTCCATCCTCTCTATCTCTCTCTGTATCCTCCATTCCCTCTCTACTGTTCCCCCATCCTCTCTATCTCTCTCTATCCTCCATTCCCTCTACCGTTCCCTCCATCCTCTCTATCTCTCTCTATCCTCCATTCCCTCTACCGTTCCCTCCATCCTCTCTATCTCTCTCTCTGTATCCTCCATTCCCTCTCTACTGTTCCCTCCATCCTCTCTATCTCTCTGTATCCTCCATTCCCTCTCTACTGTTCCCTCCATCCTCTCTATCTCTCTCTGTATCCTCCATTCCCTCTCTACTGTTCCCTCCATCCTCTCTATCTCTCTCTGTATCCTCCATTCCCTCTCTACTGTTCCCTCCATCCTCTCTATCTCTCTCTGTATCCTCCATCCTCTCTATCTCTCTCTGTATCCTCCGTTCCCTCTCTACTGTTCCCTCCATCCTCTCTATCTCTCTCTGTATCCTCCATTCCCTCTCTACTGTTCCCCCCATCCTCTCTATCTCTCTCTATCCTCCATTCCCTCTACCGTTCCCTCCATCCTCTCTATCTCTCTCTATCCTCCATTCCCTCTACCGTTCCCTCCATCCTCTCTATCTCTCTCTGTATCCTCCATTCCCTCTCTACTGTTCCCTCCATCCTCTCTATCTCTCTCTGTATCCTCCATTCCCTCTCTACTGTTCCCTCCATCCTCTCTATCTCTCTCTGTATCCTCCATTCCCTCTCTACTGTTCCCTCCATCCTCTCTATCTCTCTCTGTATCCTCCGTTCCCCCTCTACTGTTCCCTCCATCCTCTCTATCTCTCTCTGTATCCTCCATTCCCTCTCTACTGTTCCCTCCATCCTCTCTATCTCTCTCTGTATCCTCCGTTCCCTCTCTACTGTTCCCTCCATCCTCTCTATCTCTCTCTGTATCCTCCGTTCCCTCTCTACCGTTCCCTCCATCCTCTATCTCTATCTCTCTCTGTATCCTCCGTTCCCCCTCTACTGTTCCCTCCATCCTCTCTATCTCTCTCTGTATCCTCCGTTCCCTCTCTACTGTTCCCTCCATCCTCTCTAGCTCTCTCTGTATCCTCCGTTCCCCCTCTACCGTTCCCTCCATCCTCTCTATCTCTCTCTGTATCCTCCGTTCCCCCTCTACCGTTCCCTCCATCCTCTCTATCTCTCTCTGTATCCTCCGTTCACTCTCTACTGTTCCCTCCATCCTCTCTATCTCTCTCTGTATCCTCCGTTCCCCCTCTACCGTTCCCCCCATCCTCTCTATCTCTCTCTGTATCCTCCGTTCCCTCTCTACCGTTCCCTCCATCCTCTCTCTCTCTCTCTATCCTCCATTCCTTCTCTATCGTTCCCTCCATCCTCTCTCCTTCTGTATCTCTCTCTGTATCCTCCATTCCCTCTCTATCGTTCCCTCCATCCTCTCTATCTCTCTCTGTATCCTCTGTTCCCTCTCTACTGTTCCCTCCATCCTCTCTATCTCTCTCTGTATCCTCCATTCCCTCTCTACTGTTCCCTCCATCCTCTCTATCTCTCTCTATCCTCCATTCCCTCCGTTCCTCCATCCTCTCTGTCTCTATCCTCCATCCTACCGTTCCCTCCATCCTCTCTCTGTATCCTCCATTCCCTCTCTACTGTTCCCTCCATCCTCTCTATCTCTCTCTGTATCCTCCATTCCTCTCTACTGTTCCCTCCATCCTCTCTATCTCTCTCTGTATCCTCCGTTCCCTCTCTACTGTTCCCTCCATCCTCTCTATCTCTCTCTATCCTCCATTCCCTCTACCGTTCCCTCCATCCTCTCTATCTCTCTCTGTATCCTTCGTTCCCTCTCTACTGTTCCCTCCATCCTCTCTATCTCTCTCTGTATCCTTCGTTCCCTCTCTACTGTTCCCTCCATCCTCTCTATCTCTCTCTGTATCCTTCGTTCCCTCTCTACTGTTCCCTCCATCCTCTCTATCTCTCTCTGTATCCTTTGTTCCCTCTCTACTGTTCCCTCCATCCTCTCTATCTCTCTCTATCCTCCATTCCCTCTACCGTTCCCTCCATCCTCTCTCTCTCTCTCTATCCTCCATTCCCTCTCTATCGTTCCCTCCATCCTCTCTCTCTCTCTATCTCTCTCTGTATCCTCCATTCCCTCTCTACCGTTCCCTCCATCCTCTCTATCTCTCTCTGTATCCTCCATCCTCTCTCTCTCTATCTCTCTCTCTATCCTCCATTCCCTCTCTATCGTTCCCTCCATCCCTCTCTATCTCTATCTCTCTCATCCTCCATTCCCTCTCTACTGTTCCCATCCATCCTCTCTATCTCTCTCTGTATCCTCCATTCCTCTCTACTGTTTCCTCCATCTCTCTCTCTATCTCTCTCTGTATCCTCCATCCTTCTATCTCTCTCTGTATCCTCCGTTCCTCTCCTCCATCCTCTCTCTCTCTCTCTCTATCCTCTCTCTATCTCTCATCTCTCTCTCTCTATCCTCCATTCCTTCTCTCGTTCCTCCATCCTCTCTCTATCTCTCTCTGTATCCTCCATTCCCTCTCTACCGTTCCCTCCATCCTTTCTATCTCTCTCTGTATCCTCCATTCCCTCTCTATCGTTCCCTCCATCCTCTCTATCTCTCTCTGTATCCTCCATTCCCTCTCTACTGTTCCCTCCATCCTCTCTATCTCTCTCTGTATCCTCCATTCCCTCTCTACTGTTCCCTCCATCCTCTCTATCTCTCTCTGTATCCTCCATTCCTCTCTACTGTTCCCTCCATCCTCTCTATCTCTCTCTGTATCCTCCATTCCTCTCTACTGTTCCCTCCATCCTCTCTATCTCTCTCTGTATCCTCCATTCCTCTCTACTGTTCCCTCCATCCTCTCTATCTCTCTCTATCCTCCATTCCTCTCTACCTGTTCCCTCCATCCTCTCTATCTCTCTCTGTATCCTCCATTCCCTCTACCGTTCCTCCATCCTCTCTATCTCTCTCTGTATCCTCCATTCCCTCTACTGTTCCCTCCATCCTCTCTATCTCTCTCTGTATCCTCCATTCCCTCTCTACTGTTCCCTCCATCCTCTCTATCTCTCTCTGTATCCTCCATTCCCTTCTACTGTTCCCTCCATCCTCTCTATCTCTCTCTCCTCCATCCTCTCTATCTCTCTCTGTATCCTCCATTCCCTCTCTACTGTTCCCTCCATCCTCTCTATCTCTCTCTGTATCCTCCGTTCCCTCTCTACTGTTCCCTCCTCCATCCTCTATCTCTCTCTGTATCCTCCGTTCCCCCTCTACTGTTCCCTCCATCCTCTCTCTCTCTCTGTATCCTCCGTTCCCTCTCTACCGTTCCCTCCATCCTCTATCTCTATCTCTCTCTGTATCCTCCATTCCCTCTCTACTGTTCCATCCATCCTCTCTATCTCTCTCTGTATCCTCCATTCCCTCTCTACTGTTCCCTCCATCCTCTCTATCTCTCTCTGTATCCTCCATTCCCTCTCTACTGTTTCCTCCATCCTCTCTATCTCTCTCTGTATCCTCCATTCCCTCTCTATCGTTCCCTCCATCCTCTCTATCTCTCTCTGTATCCTCCGTTCCCTCTCTACTGTTCCCTCCATCCTCTCTCTCTCTGTATCCTCCGTTCCCCCTCTACTGTTCCCTCCATCCTCTCTATCTCTCTCTCTGTATCCTCCGTTCCTCTCTACTGTTCCCTCCATCTCTCTATCTCTCTCTGTATCCTCCGTTCCCCCTCTACCGTTCCCTCCATCCTCTCCATCTCTCTCTGTATCCTCCGTTCCCCCTCTACTGTTCCCTCCATCCTCTCTATCTCTCTCTGTATCCTCCGTTCCCTCTCTACTGTTCCCTCCATCCTCTCTATCTCTCTCTGTATCCTCCGTTCCCCTCTACCGTTCCCTCCATCCTCTCTATCTCTCTCTGTATCCTCCGTTCCCTCTCTACCGTTCCCTCCATCCTCTCTCTCTCTCTCTATCCTCCATTCCTTCTCTATCGTTCCCTCCATCCTCTCTCCTTCTGTATCTCTCTCTGTATCCTCCATTCCCTCTCTATCGTTCCCTCCATCCTCTCTATCTCTCTCTGTATCCTCTGTTCCCTCTCTACTGTTCCCTCCATCCTCTCTATCTCTCTCTGTATCCTCCATTCCCTCTCTACTGTTCCCTCCATCCTCTCTATCTCTCTCTATCCTCCATTCCCTCTACCGTTCCCTCCATCCTCTCTATCTCTCTCTATCCTCCATTCCCTCTACCGTTCCCTCCATCCTCTCTATCTCTCTCTGTATCCTCCATTCCCTCTCTACTGTTCCCTCCATCCTCTCTATCTCTCTCTGTATCCTCCATTCCCTCTCTACTGTTCCCTCCATCCTCTCTATCTCTCTCTGTATCCTCCGTTCCCTCTCTACTGTTCCCTCCATCCTCTCTATCTCTCTATCCTCCATTCCCTCTACCGTTTCCATCCTCTCTATCTCTCTCTGTATCCTTCGTTCCCTCCATCCTCCATCCTCTCTATCTCTCTCTGTATCCTCCGTTCCCTCTCTACTGTTCCCTCCATCCTCTCTATCTCTCTCTGTATCCTCCATTCCCTCTCTACTGTTCCCTCCATCCTCTCTATCTCTCTCTGTATCCTTCGTTCCTCTCTACTGTTCCCTCCATCCTCTCTATCTCTCTCTATCCTCCATTCCCTCTACCGTTCCCTCCATCCTCTCTCATCTCTCTCTCTCTCTATCCTCATTCCTCTACTGTTCCTCCATCCTCTCTCTCTCTCTATCCTCCATTCCCTCTCTTCGTTCCTCCATCTCTCTCTATCTCTCTCTGTATCCTCCATTCCCTCTACTGTTCCTCCATCCTCTCTATCTCTCTCTGTATCCTCCATTCCCTCTCTACTGTTCCCTCCATCCTGTCTCTCTCTCTCTCTATCCTCCATTCCCTCTCTATCGTTCCCTCCATCTCTCTCTCTATCTCTCTCTGTATCCTCCATTCCCTCTCTACCGTTCCCTCCATCCTCTCTCTCTCTATCTCTCTCTGTATCCTCCATCCTCCTCTCTATCTCTCTCTCTATCCTCCATTCCCTCTCTATCGTTCCCTCCATCCTCTCTCTCTCTATCTCTCTCTCTATCCTCCATTCCCTCTCTATCGTTCCCTCCATCCTCTCTCTCTCTCTATCCTCCATTCCTCTCTATCGTTCCCTCCTCCATCTCTCTCTATCTCTCTCTGTATCCTCCATTCCCTCTCTACCGTTCCCTCCATCCTCTCTCTCTATCTCTCTCTGTATCCTCCATCCTCCTCTCTCTATCTCTTCCTATCCTCCATTCCCTCTCTATCGTTCCCTCCATCTCTCTCTCTCTCTCTATCTCTCTGTATCCTCCATTCCTCTCTACCGTTCCCTCCATCCTCTCTCTATCTCTCTCTCTATCCTCCATTCCTCTCTATCGTTCCTCCATCCCTCTCTCTCTCTATTCTCTCTGTATCCTCCATCCTGTCTATCTCTCTCTGTATCCTCCGTTCCTCTCTACTGTTCCCTCCATCCTCTCTCTCCTCCATCTCTCTCTCTCTCTCTCTATCCTCCATTCCTTCTCTATCGTTCCCTCCATCCTCTCTCTCTATCTCTCTCTGTATCCTCCATTCCCTCTCTACCGTTCCTCCATCCTTTCTATCTCTCTCTGTATCCTCCATTCCCTCTCTATCGTTCCCTCCATCCTCTCTATCTCTCTCTGTATCCTCCATTCCTCTCTACTGTTCCTCCATCCTCTCTATCTCTCTCTGTATCCTCCATTCCCTCTCTACTGTTCCCTCCATCCTCTCTATCTCTCTCTGTATCCTCCATTCCTCTCTACTGTTCCTCCATCCTCTCTATCTCTCTCTGTATCCTCCATTCCTCTCTACTGTTCCCTCCATCCTCTCTATCTCTCTCTGTATCCTCCATTCCCTCTCTACTGTTCCCTCCATCCTCTCTATCTCTCTCTATCCTCCATTCCCTCTACTGTTCCTCCATCCTCTCTATCTCTCTCTGTATCCTCCATTCCCTCTACCGTTCCCTCCATCCTCTCTATCTCTCTCTGTATCCTCCATTCCCATCCGTTCCCTCCATCCTCTCTCTCTCTCTGTATCCTCCATTCCCTCTCTACTGTTCCCTCCATCCTCTCTATCTCTCTCTGTATCCTCCATTCCCTCTCTACTGTTCCCTCCATCCTCTCTATCTCTCTCTGTATCCTCCATTCCCTCTCTACTGTTCCCTCCATCCTCTCTATCTCTCTCTGTATCCTCCATTCCCTCTCTACTGTTCCCTCCATCCTCTCTATCTCTCTCTGTATCCTCCGTTCCCTCTCTACTGTTCCCTCCATCCTCTCTATCCCTCTCTATCCTCCATTCCCTCTACCGTTCCCTCCATCCTCTCTATCTCTCTCTGTATCCTTCGTTCCCTCTCTACTGTTCCCTCCATCCTCTCTATCTCTCTCTGTATCCTTCGTTCCCTCTCTACTGTTCCCTCCATCCTCTCTATCTCTCTCTGTATCCTTCGTTCCCTCTCTACTGTTCCCTCCATCCTCTCTATCTCTCTCTGTATCCTTCGTTCCCTCTCTACTGTTCCCTCCATCCTCTCTATCTCTCTCTATCCTCCATTCCCTCTACCGTTCCCTCCATCCTCTCTCTCTCTCTCTCTCTCTCTATCCTCCATTCCCTCTACTGTTCCCTCCATCCTCTCTCTCTCTCTATCCTCCATTCCTCTCTATCGTTCCTCCAACCTCTCTCTATCTCTCTCTGTATCCTCCATTCCCTCTCTACTGTTCCTCCATCCTCTCTATCTCTCTCTGTATCCTCCATTCCCTCTCTACTGTTCCCTCCATCCTGTCTCTCTCTCTCTCTATCCTCCATTCCCTCTCTATCGTTCCCTCCATCCTCTCTCTCTCTCTATCTCTCTCTGTATCCTCCATTCCCTCTCTACCGTTCCCTCCATCCTCTCTCTCTCTATCTCTCTCTGTATCCTCCATCCTCTCTCTCTCTATCTCTCTCTCTATCCTCCATTCCTCTCTATCGTTCCCTCCATCCTCTCTCTCTCTATCTCTCTCTCTATCCTCCATTCCCTCTCTATCGTTCCCTCCATCCTCTCTCTCTCTCTCTCTATCCTCCATTCCCTCTCTATCGTTCCTCCATCCTCTCTCTCTCTCTATCTCTCTCTGTATCCTCCATTCCCTCTCTACCGTTCCTCCATCCTCTCTATCTCTCTGTATCCTCCATCCTCTCTCTCTCTATCTCTCTCTCTATCCTCCATTCCCTCTCTATCGTTCCTCCATCCTCTCTCTCTCTCTATCTCTCTCTGTATCCTCCATTCCCTCTCTACCGTTCCCTCCATCCTCTCTCTCTCTATCTCTCTCTCTATCCTCCATTCCCTCTCTATCGTTCCCTCCATCCTCTCTCTCTCTCTATCTCTCTCTGTATCCTCCATCCTGTCTATCTCTCTCTGTATCCTCCGTTCCCTCTCTACTGTTCCCTCCTCTCTCTCTCTCTCTCTCTCTCTCTCTCTCTCTCTCTCTCTATCCTCCATTCCTTCTCTATCGTTCCCTCCATCCTCTCTCTCTATCTCTCTCTGTATCCTCCATTCCCTCTCTACCGTTCCCTCCATCCTTTCTATCTCTCTCTGTATCCTCCATTCCCTCTCTATCGTTCCCTCCATCCTCTCTATCTCTCTCTGTATCCTCCATTCCCTCTCTACTGTTCCCTCCATCCTCTCTATCTCTCTCTGTATCCTCCATTCCCTCTCTACTGTTCCCTCCATCCTCTCTATCTCTCTCTGTATCCTCCATTCCCTCTCTACTGTTCCCTCCATCCTCTCTATCTCTCTCTGTATCCTCCATTCCCTCTCTACTGTTCCCTCCATCCTCTCTATCTCTCTCTGTATCCTCCATTCCCTCTCTACTGTTCCCTCCATCCTCTCTATCTCTCTCTATCCTCCATTCCCTCTACCGTTCCCTCCATCCTCTCTATCTCTCTCTGTATCCTCCATTCCCTCTACCGTTCCCTCCATCCTCTCTATCTCTCTCTGTATCCTCCATTCCCTCTACCGTTCCCTCCATCCTCTCTATCTCTCTCTGTATCCTCCATTCCCTCTCTACTGTTCCCTCCATCCTCTCTATCTCTCTCTGTATCCTCCATTCCCTCTCTACTGTTCCCTCCATCCTCTCTATCTCTCTCTGTATCCTCCATCCTCTCTATCTCTCTCTGTATCCTCCGTTCCCTCTCTACTGTTCCCTCCATCCTCTCTATCTCTCTCTGTATCCTCCGTTCCCTCTCTACCGTTCCCTCCATCCTCTATCTCTATCTCTCTCTGTATCCTCCGTTCCCTCTCTACCGTTCCCTCCATCCTCTATCTCTATCTCTCTCTGTATCCTCCATTCCCTCTCTACTGTTCCCTCCATCCTCTCTATCTCTCTCTGTATCCTCCATTCCCTCTCTACTGTTCCCTCCATCCTCTCTATCTCTCTCTGTATCCTCCATTCCCTCTCTACTGTTTCCTCCATCCTCTCTATCTCTCTCTGTATCCTCCATTCCCTCTCTATCGTTCCCTCAATCCTCTCTATCTCTCTCTGTATCCTCCGTTCCCTCTCTACTGTTCCCTCCATCCTCTATCTCTCTCTGTATCCTCCGTTCCCCCTCTACTGTTCCCTCCATCCTCTCTATCTCTCTCTGTATCCTCCGTTCCCTCTCTACTGTTCCCTCCATCCTCTCTATCTCTCTCTGTATCCTCCGTTCCCCCTCTACCGTTCCCTCCATCCTCTCCATCTCTCTCTGTATCCTCCGTTCCCCCTCTACCGTTCCCTCCATCCTCTCTATCTCTCTCTGTATCCTCCGTTCCCTCTCTACTGTTCCCTCCATCCTCTCTATCTCTCTCTGTATCCTCCGTTCCCCCTCTACCGTTCCCTCCATCCTCTCTATCTCTCTCTGTATCCTCCGTTCCCTCTCTACCGTTCCCTCCATCCTCTCTCTCTCTCTCTATCCTCCATTCCTTCTCTATCGTTCCCTCCATCCTCTCTCCTTCTGTATCTCTCTCTGTATCCTCCATTCCCTCTCTATCGTTCCCTCCATCCTCTCTATCTCTCTCTGTATCCTCTGTTCCCTCTCTACTGTTCCCTCCATCCTCTCTATCTCTCTCTGTATCCTCCATTCCTCTCTACTGTTCCTCCATCCTCTCTATCTCTCTCTATCCTCCATTCCTCTACCGTTCCCTCCATCCTCTCTATCTCTCTCTATCCTCCATTCCCTCTACTGTTCCCTCCATCCTCTCTATCTCTCTCTGTATCCTCCATTCCCCTCTACTGTTCCCTCCATCCTCTCTATCTCTCTGTATCCTCCATTCCCTCTCTACTGTTCCTCCATCCTCTCTATCTCTCTCTGTATCCTCCGTTCCTCTCTACTGTTCCCTCCATCCTCTCTATCCTCTCTATCCTCCATTCCCTCTACTGTTCCCTCCATCCTCTCTATCTCTCTCTGTATCCTCGTTCCCTCTCTACTGTTCCCTCCATCCTCTCTATCTCTCTCTGTATCCTTCGTTCCCTCTCTACTGTTCCCTCCATCCTCTCTATCTCTCTCTGTATCCTTCGTTCCCTCTCTACTGTTCCCTCCATCCTCTCTATCTCTCTCTGTATCCTTCGTTCCCTCTCTACTGTTCCCTCCATCCTCTCTATCTCTCTCTGTATCCTTCGTTCCCTCTCTAATGTTCCCTCCATCCTCTCTATCTCTCTCTATCCTCCATTCCCTCTACCGTTCCCTCCATCCTCCTCTCTCTCTCTCTCTCTCTATCCTCCATTCCCTCTACTGTTCCCTCCATCCTCTCTCTCTCTCTATCCTCCATTCCCTCTCTATCGTTCCCTCCAACCTCTCTCTCTCTCTATCTCTCTCTGTATCCTCCATTCCCTCTCTACTGTTCCCTCCATCCTCTCTATCTCTCTCTGTATCCTCCATTCCCTCTCTACTGTTCCCTCCATCCTGTCTCTCTCTCTCTCTATCCTCCATTCCCTCTCTATCGTTCCCTCCATCCTCTCTCTCTCTCTATCTCTCTCTGTATCCTCCATTCCTCTCTACCGTTCCCTCCATCCCTCTCTCTCTATCTCTCTCTGTATCCTCCATCCTCTCTCTCTCTCTCTCTCTCTATCCTCCATTCCCTCTCTATCGTTCCCTCCATCCTCTCTCTCTCTATCTCTCTCTGTATCCTCCATTCCCTCTCTACTGTTCCCTCCATCCTCTCTATCTCTCTCTATCCTCCATTCCTCTCTATCGTTCCCTCCATCCTCTCTCTCTCTCTATCTCTGTATCCTCCATTTCCTCTCTCTGTATCCTCCATCCTCTCTATCTCTCTCTGTATCCTCCGGTCCCTCTCTACTGTTCCCTCCATCCTCTCTCTCTCTCTCTGTATCCTCCATTCCTTCTCTCTCTGTTCCCTCCATCCTCTCTATCTCTCTCTGTATCCTCCATTCCCTCTCTGTTCCCTCCATCCTCTCTATCTCTCTCTGTATCCTCCATTCCCTCTCTACTGTTCCCTCCATCCTCTCTATCTCTCTCTGTATCCTCCATTCCCTCTCTACTGTTCCCTCCATCCTCTCTATCTCTCTCTGTATCCTCCGTTCCCTCCACTGTTCCCTCCATCCTCTCTATCTCTCTCTGTATCCTCCATTCTCTACTGTTCCCTCCATCCTCTCTATCTACTCTGTATTCCATTCCCTCCTGTTCCTCCATCCTCTCTATCTCTCTCTGTATCCTCCATTCCCTCTCTACTGTTCCCTCCATCCTCTCTATCTCTCTCTGTATCCTCCATTCCCTCTCTACTGTTCCTGTTCCTCCATCCTCTCTATCTCTCTCTATCCTCCATTCCTCTCTACTGTTCCCTCCATCCTCTCATCTCTCTCTCTCTGTATCCTCCATTCCCTCTCTCTGTTCCTCCATCCTCTCTCTCTATCTCTCTATCCTCCATTCCCTCTCTACTGTTCCCTCCATCCTCTCTCTCTCTCTCTCTCTATCCTCCATTCCCTCCTCATTCCTCTCATCCATTCCTTCCTCTCTCTCTATCTCTCTCTGTATCCTCCATTCCCTCTACTGTTCCTCCATCCTCTCTGTATCCTCTCTGTATCCTCCATTCCCTCTCTACTGTTCCCTCCATCCTCTCTATCTCTCTCTGTATCCTCCATTCCTCTCTATTCCTCCATCCTCTCTATCCTCCATTCCCTCTCGTTCCCTCCATCCTCTCTATCTCTCTCTGTATCCTCCATTCCCTCTCTACTGTTCCCTCCATCTCTCTCTCTCTCTCTCTCTCTCTGTATCCTCCATTCCCCTCTCTACTGTTCCCTCCATCCTCTCTCTCTCTATCTCTCTATCCTCCATTCCTCTCTACTGTTCCTCCATCCTCTCTCTCTCTCTCTGTATCCTCCATTCCCTCTACTGTTCCTCCATCCTCTCATCTCTCTATCCTCCATTCGTTCCCTCCATCCTCTCTATCTCTCTCTGTATCCTCCATTCCCTCTCTACTGTTCCCTCCATCTCTCTATCTCTCTCTGTATCCTCCATTCCTCTCTACTGTTCCCTCCATCCTCTCATCTCTCTCTCTATCCTCCATTCCTCTCTATCTGTTCCCTCCATCCTCTCTCTCTCTCTATCTCTCTCTGTATCCTCCATTCCCTCTCTACTGTTCCCTCCATCCTCTCTCTCTCTCTCTCTCTGTTCCTCCATCCTCCTCTCTCTATCTCTCTCTGTATCCTCCATTCCCTCTCTATCGTTCCCCTCCTCTCTATCTCTCTCTATCTCTCTCTGTATCCTCCATTCCCTCTCTACTGTTCCCTCCATCCTCTCTCCTATCTATCTCTCTGTATCCTCCATTCCTCTCTCGTTCCCTCCATCCTCTCTCTCTCTCTATCCTCCATCTCTGTTCCCTCCATCTCTCTCTCTCTCTCTGTATCCTCCATTCCTCTCTACTGTTCCCTCCATCCTCTCATCTCTCTCTGTATCCTCCATTCCCTCTCTACTGTTCCCCTCCATCCTCTCTATCTCTCTCTGTATCCTCCATTCCTCTCTACTGTTCCCTCCATCCTCTCTCTCTCTATCTCTCTCTGTATCCTCCATTCCCTCTCTACTGTTCCCTCCATCCTCTCTCTATCTCTCTCTGTATCCTCCATTCCCTCTCTACTGTTCCCTCCATCCTCTCTATCTCTCTCTGTATCCTCCATTCCCTCTCTACTGTTCCCTATCTCTCTCTGTATCCTCCATTCTCTACTGTTCCCTCCATCCTCTATCTCTCTGTATCCTCCATTCCCCTCTACTGTTCCTCCATCCTCTCTATCTCTCTCTATCTCCCTCTCTACTGTTCCCTCCATCCTCTCTATCTCCTCTGTATCCATTCCCTCTCTACTGTTCCCTTCCTCCTATCTCTGTATCCTCCATTCCCTCTCTACTGTTCCTCCATCCTCTCTATCCTCCATTCCCTCTACCGTTCCTCCATCCTCTCTATCTCTCTCTGTAACCTCCATTCCCTCTCTACTGTTCCCTCCATTCTCTCCCTCCTCTCTCTCTATCTCTCTCTCTATCCTCCATTCCTCTCTATCTGTTCCCTCCTCCTCTCCATCTCTCTATCTCTCTCTCTATCCTCCATTCCCCTCTACTGTTCCCTCCATCCTCTCTCTCTCTCTATCCTCCATTCCTCTCTATGTTCCCTCCAACCTCCTCTCTCTCTATCTCTCTCTGTATCCTCATTCCCTCTCTACTGTTCCCTCCATCCTCTCTATCTCTCTCTGTATCCTCCATTCCCCTACTGTTCCCTCCATCCTCTCTATCTCTCTCTGTATCCTCCATTCCCTCTCTACTGTTCCCTCCATCTCATTCTCTATCTCTCTCTGTATCCTCCATTCCTCTCTATCGTTCCCTCCATCCTCTCTCTCTCTATCTCTCTATCCTCCATCCTCTCTCTCTATCTCTCTCTCTATCCTCCATTCCCTCTCTATCGTTCCCTCCATCTCTCTCTATCTCTCTCTGTATCCTCCATTCCTCTCTACCGTTCCTCCATCTCTCTCTCTCTATCTCTCTCTATCCTCCATTCCCTCTCTATCTGTTCCTCCATCCTCTCTATCTCTCTCTGTATCCTCCATCCTCTCTATCTCTCTCTGTATCCTCCATTCCCTCTCTACTGTTCCCTCCATCCTATCTCTCTCTGTATCCTCCATTCCCTCTCTCTCGTTCCCTCCATCCTCTCTCTATCTCTCTCTGTATCCTCCATTCCTCTCTCTGTTCCCTCTCTCGTTCCCTCCATCTCTCTCTCTCTCTATCTCTCTCTGTATCCTCCATTCCCTCTCTACTCGTTCCCTGTTCCCTCCATCCTCTCTATCTCTCTCTGTATCCTCCATTCCCTCTCTCTGTTCCCTCCATCCTCTCTATCTCTCTCTGTATCCTCCATTCCCTCTCTACTGTTCCCTCCATCCTCTCTATCTCTCTCTGTATCCTCCATTCCCTCTCTACTGTTCCCTCCATCCTCTCTATCTCTCTCTGTATCCTCCATTCCCTCTCTACTGTTCCCTCCATCCTCTCTATCTCTCTCTGTATCCTCCATTCCCTCTCTACTGTTCCCTCCATCCTCTCTATCTCTCTCTGTATCCTCCATTCCCTCTCTACTGTTCCCTCCATCCTCTCTATCTCTCTCTGTATCCTCCATTCCCTCTCTACTGTTCCCTCCATCCTCTCTATCCTCCATTCCCTCTACCGTTCCCTCCATCCTCTCTATCTCTCTCTGTAACCTCCATTCCCTCTCTACTGTTCCCTCCATTCTCTCTCTCTCTCTCTCTCCATCTCTCTCTGTATCCTCCATTCCCTCTCTCTGTTCCCTCCATCCTCTCCCTCCATCTCTATCTCTCTATCCTCCATTCCTCTCTACTGTTCCCTCCATCCTCTCATTCCCTCCTCTCTCTCTATCCTCCATTCCCTCTACTGTTCCCTCCATCTCTCTCTCTCTCTCTGTATCCTCCATTCCTCTCTACTGTTCCCTCCATCTCTCTCTCTCTCTCTCTCTCTGTATCCTCCATTCCCTCTCTACCGTTCCCTCCATCTCTCTCTCTCTCTATCCTCCATTCCCTCTCTACTGTTCCCTCCATCTCTCTATCTCTCTCTGTATCCTCCATTCCCTCTCGTTCCTCCATCCTCTCTCTCTCTCTCTATCCTCCATTCTCTCCCTCCATTCCTCTCTCTCTATCCTCCATTCCCCTATCGTTCTCTCTCTCTCTCTCTCTCTATCCTCCATTCCCTCTCTACCGTTTCCCTCCATCCTCTCTCTCTCTCTATCTCTCTCTGTATCCTCCATCCTCTCTATCTCTCTCTGTATCCTCCGTTCCCTCTCTACTGTTCCCTCCATCCTCTCTCTCTCTCTCTGTATCCTCCATTCCTTCTCTCTCGTTCCCTCCCTCCTCTCTCTCTCTCTATCTCTCTCTGTATCCTCCATTCCTTCTCTCTCGTTCCCTCCATCCTCTCTCTCTCTCTCTCTCTCTCTGTATCCTCCATTCCCTCTCTACTGTTCCCTCCATCCTCTCTATCTCTCTCTGTATCCTCCATTCCCTCTCTACTGTTCCCTCCATCCTCTCTATCTCTCTCTGTATCCTCCATTCCTCCTGTTCCCTCCATCCTCTCTATCTCTCTCTGTTCCTCCATTCCCTCTCTACTGTTCCCTCCATCTCTCTATCTCTCTCTCTGTATCCTCCATTCCCTCTCTACTGTTCCCTCCATCCCTCTATCTCTCTCTGTATCCTCCATTCCCTCTCTACTGTTCCCTCCATCCTCTCTATCTCTCTCTGTATCCTCCATTCCCTCTCTACTGTTCCCTCCATCCTCTCTATCTCTCTCTGTATCCTCCATTCTCTCTACTGTTCCCCTCCATCCTCTCTATCCTCCATTCCCTCTACCGTTCCCTCCATCCTCTCTATCTCTCTCTGTAACCTCCATTCCCTCTCTACTGTTCCCTCCATTCTCTCTCTCTCTCTCTCTCTCTCTCTCTCTGTATCCTCCATTCCCTCTCTACCGTTCCCTCCATCCTCTCTCTCTCTATCTCTCTATCCTCCATTCCCTCTACCGTTCCCTCCATCTCTCTCTCTCTCTCTCTCTCTCTCTCTCTATCCTCCATTCCCTCTACTGTTCCCTCCATCCTCTCTCTCTCTCTATCCTCCATTCCCTCTCTATCGTTCCCTCCAACCTCTCTCTCTCTCTATCTCTCTCTGTATCCTCCATTCCCTCTCTACTGTTCCCTCCATCCTCTCTATCTCTCTCTGTATCCTCCATTCCCTCTCTACTGTTCCCTCCATCCTCTCTCTCTCTCTCTCTATCCTCCATTCCCTCTCTATCGTTCCCTCCATCCTCTCTCTCTCTCTATCTCTCTCTGTATCCTCCATTCCCTCTCTACCGTTCCCTCCATCCTCTCTCTCTCTATCTCTCTCTGTATCCTCCATCCTCTCTCTCTCTATCTCTCTCTCTATCCTCCATTCCCTCTCTATCGTTCCCTCCATCCTCTCTCTCTCTCTATCTCTCTCTGTATCCTCCATTCCCTCTCTACCGTTCCCTCCATCCTCTCTCTCTCTATCTCTCTCTCTATCCTCCATTCCCTCTCTATCGTTCCCTCCATCCTCTCTCTCTCTCTATCTCTCTCTGTATCCTCCATCCTCTCTATCTCTCTCTGTATCCTCCGTTCCCTCTCTACTGTTCCCTCCATCCTCTCTCTCTCTCTCTGTATCCTCCATTCCTTCTCTATCGTTCCCTCCATCCTCTCTCTCTCTCTATCTCTCTCTGTATCCTCCATTCCTTCTCTATCGTTCCCTCCATCCTCTCTCTCTCTCTATCTCTCTCTGTATCCTCCATTCCCTCTCTACTGTTCCCTCCATCCTCTCTATCTCTCTCTGTATCCTCCATTCCCTCTCTACTGTTCCCTCCATCCTCTCTATCTCTCTCTGTATCCTCCATTCCCTCTCTACTGTTCCCTCCATCCTCTCTATCTCTCTCTGTATCCTCCATTCCCTCTCTACTGTTCCCTCCATCCTCTCTATCTCTCTCTGTATCCTCCATTCCCTCTCTACTGTTCCCTCCATCCTCTCTATCTCTCTGTATCCTCCATTCCCTCTCTACTGTTCCCTCCATCCTCTCTATCTCTCTCTGTATCCTCCATTCCCTCTCTACTGTTCCCTCCATCCTCTCTATCTCTCTCTGTATCCTCCATTCCCTCTCTACTGTTCCCTCCATCCTCTCTATCCTCCATTCCCTCTACCGTTCCCTCCATCCTCTCTATCTCTCTCTGTAACCTCCATTCCCTCTCTACTGTTCCCTCCATTCTCTCTCTCTCTCTCTCTCTCTCTGTATCCTCCATTCCCTCTCTACCGTTCCCTCCATCCTCTCTCTCTCTCTCTATCTCTCTCTCTATCCTCCATTCCCTCTCTACCGTTCCGTCCATCCTCTCTCTCTCTCTCTCTCTCTCCCATTCCCTCTCTATCGTTCCCTCCATCCTCTCTCTCTCTCTCTCTCTCTCTCTCTCTCTCCATTCTCTCTCTCTCTGTATCCTCCATTCCATCTATGGTTCCCTCCATCCTCTCTCTCTCTCTCTCTCTCTGTATCCTCCATTCTCTCCTCTCTCTCTCTCTCTCTCTCATCCTCTCTCTCTCTCTCTCTCTCTCTCTCTCTCTCTCTCTCTCTCTCTCTCTCTCTCTCTCTCTCCCATTCCCTCTCTATCGTTCCCTCCATCCTCTCTCTCTCTCTCTCTCTATCCTCTGTTCCCTCTCGTCCCTTCCCTCTCTACCCTCCATTCTCTTTTTACTCTATTTATATCCTCACTTCCCTACCTCTACCCCTCTCTGTATCTAACCACAATTTCCTCTCTACCTCCCTACCCTCACTTTTCTCTTTATACCCCCCTTCTCCTCCATCTCTCTCTATTCCACACACACCCACACACAATCTGGTTCTGAGCTGAGAAACCAAATGATTTCTAGCATGATTCCTGCTCACCTTACAGATCCAATAAATATGTGTATAAATCTGCTCACAGCATAGTAAAACCTATACTGTTTATAATGTAACACGTGAGAACAGCAGAAGATACTCCACAGTGGGTGATGCACAATTAACTAGGCAATTACTGTAAATTCCAACACACAGACACAAGTCTCGCTCTCTCTCTCTTTTGCCAAAGTAAGTGAAATAGTGAAACAATTACCAGTAATCATTACTCACAAATGTTCCAAATGAATAAAGACATTTAAAATGTCATAAATCCACATACAGTGTTGTAACAATGTACAAATGGTTAAAGTACAAAAGGGAAATGAAGAAACATAAATATGGGTTGTATTTACAATGGTGTTTGTTCTTGACTGGTTGCCCTTTTCTTGCGGCAACAGGTCAATAATCTTGCTGCTGTGATGTCACACTGTGGTATTTCACCCAGTAGATATGGGAGTTTATCAAAATTGGATTTGAATTCTTTGTGGATCTGTGTAATCTGAGGGAAATGTGTCTCTCTAATATGGTCATACATTGGGCAGGAGGTTAGGAAGTGCAGCTCAGTTACCACCTCATTTTGTGGGCAGTGTGCACATAGCCTGTCTTCTCTTGAGAGCCAGGTTTGCCTTCGTTGGCTTTTCTCAATAACAAGCCTATGCTCACTGAGTCTGTACATAGTCAAAGATTTCCTTAATTTTGGGTTAGTCACAGTGGTCAGGTATTCTGCCACTATGTACTCTCTGTTTAGGGCCAAATAACATTCTAGTTTGCTCTGTTTTTTTGTTAATTCTTTCCAATGTGTCAAGTAATTATATATTTTTTTTCTCATGATTTGGTTGGGTCTAATTGTGTTTCTGTCCTGGGGCTCTGTGGAGTCTGTATGTGTTTGTGTACAAAGCCCCAGGACCAGCTTGTTCAATTCCCTCCCTCCCTCCCTCCAACCAATCTGTCTTGTTCTTCTCCTGGCTTCAGTCCATCCCTCTATCTATTTCACAATTAAGCCTTTCAAAGACCTGCAAATACCAACTCTATTAATATTTTACCCACAACACTGTAGCAAAGTGGCTATTGAATTCCCATACTGACACACACACACACACACACACACACACACACACACACACACACACACACACACACACACACACACACACACACACACACACACACACACACACACACACACACACACACACACACACACACACACGAGGAGTTGTCTTTGGCCTGGGAGAGAGCTATAAAAAATTGATTATGCGTCATTTCTCTCAAGGTCGCCACTCGCACTGGAGTCTGTCTGTCTGTCTGTCTGTCTGTCTGTCTGTCTGTCTGTCTGTCTGTCTGTCTGTCTGTCTGTTTCTGTCTGTCTGTTTCTGTCTGTCTAACACTTTGCTGGGTGATTGATGTGACTGTGGAAGACCCACAATCCTTCACTGTCAGCTGGGAAGAGTTTGAGAAACGAGGGGAGGAGAAAGAGAGTGAAGGAGAAGATGGAGGGATTGGAAACCAGCCAGATCGATGGACAATATCTGAGAGGGATAGAGGGGCGCGAGGAATATAATTAATCATATACTATATTAGGATAAATTCATTTGTTTTATCTACAAAATATGTATGAAGACAATCGAGTGTGTATCAAGACATTTTACCTTGAAAATCGGCAAAACTATATGCCAATGGTGTAGCATGATTTCTACGACATTTTATAAGACAGAAAAAGTGATCTCTCCATTCCTTCACATCGGTCTCTTCAAGAGAATCCAGGTAGAGATGCTAGCAGACAGAGGATTACAAACCAGCACAACACCTAATCTTTCCTTCGGGTTTAAAAAAAAAGTCAAGATAAGAACATGTGCCGTATAATTTCCTTCAATGATATAAAATATCTCCCCCCGCAATCTGGAATGATTGGAATCATCTCTGCTGGGCTGATTTGATTAAGGTGAGCTGGAATGTACCAAAACAACAGGAGGAGGGAGGATCTGAAACAGCATTCTGTCAGTCATGGCTAAGACCCCTGGGAGACTTGAGCAAATCCAACGGCACATACACACACACACACACACACACACACACACACACACACACACACACACACACACACACACACACACACACACACACACACACACACACACACACACACACACACACACACACACACACACACACACACACTCTCTAAACGCATATCCATGTGGCTCATGGCATTTGCCTTCCAGAACTGATTTCCCAGGGCATTTCTCTGATGTCTCCATTCTGTATCTGTCTCCTGTATCTCCTGTAAGCTCCCGAGAGGAGCAACGGTCTCTAAGGCATTGCATCTCAGTGCTAGAGGCATCACTACAGACCCTGGTTAGATTCCAGGCTGTATCACAACTGGCCATGATTGGGAGTCCCGTAGGGCGGTGCACAATTGGCCCGGGTTAGGGTTTGGCCGGAGTAGGCCGTAATTGTAAATAAGAATTTGTTCTTAACTGACTTGCCTAGTTAAATAAAGGTAAAAAAAATGTATAAATAAAAGATGTGCCTCCTGTATCGGCCTCCTGTGTCCGTCATGTACACCAGGAACTTAACGACATACACTGCAGGAACCAGATCTCACACAACACCTCTCCACTATCTGGGGATGTAGCTCTGTTATGTCAATGCTGTTCTCCTGTCGTATCTCGCTGTCGCAGATCACAGGCGGCAGGGACATGTGTGTGTGTGACATGAAAAGGCCACAGCAGTAGGACTCGACACAGGGAAATGTGTGTGTGTGACATGAAAAGGCCACAGCAGTAGGACTCTCCACAGGGACATGTGTGTGTGTGACATGAAAAGGCCACAGCAGTAGGACTCTCCACAGGGACATGTGTGTGTGTGACATGAAAAGGCCACAGCAGTAGGACTCTCCACAGGGACATGTGTGTGTGTGACATGAAAAGGCCACAGCAGTAGGACTCTCCACAGGGACATGTGTGTGTGTGACATGAAAAGGACACAGCAGTAGGACTCTCCACAGGGACATGTGTGTGTGTGACATGAAAAGGACACAGCAGTAGGACTCTCCACAGGGACATGTGTGTGTGTGACATGAAAAGGCCACAGCAGTAGGACTCTCCACAGGGACATGTGTGTGTGTGACATGAAAAGGCCACAGCAGTAGGACTCTCCACAGGGACATGTGTGTGTGTGACATGAAAAGGCCACAGCAGTAGGACTCTCCACAGGGACAGCGGGTGACATTTTTACACTGAAAATGTCACCGTTTCCATTCATCAGCATGCATACTGTACCATTGTGTGTGTGTGTGTGTGTGTGTGTGTGTGTGTGTGTGTGTGTGTGTGTGTGTGTGTGTGTGTGTGTGTGTGTGTGTGTGTGTGTGTGTGTGTGTGTGTGTGTGTGTGTGTGTGTGTGTGTGTGTAGTTCTACCTTGCCCAGTCCGGGGGTGTCTTTGATCTTGCTGGCAGCCCGTAGCAGGCAGGGGGGGGCAGGGGGAGGCGTGGTCTGCAGGGTCCCACTGAAGTTGGTGGGGAACAGAGGGGGGTCACACACCACTGGGGGGCGCTGGGCACTGCTTCTTCTTCTTAGAAGACAGGTTCAACTTCTGGGCAGCTCTACAGGAGTGAGAGGGGAGAGATTTAAAACCAACATTTACCAACCATACACACACAGCTACAGTGTTCATCGACTGTTGACTAAAAGAGAGCGGGAGAGAAAGAGAGAGTGTGAATGAGACAGACAGAGAGTCAGAGATGGAGAAAGGGAACAGGGAAATGTTTTTCCCCAGGACTGTAACAGAGCACAGAGTGTAAGCCATTGTGAGAAATGTGTGCTTAAAACAACTATAGAGAGTGGATAAGTGGACGTGGTCGACTGGGAAACCAACACTAAACATAGTTGTTCCATGCCATCATGCCGCACCACTGCAGTAGCTCCATGTGCAATGTACTGATTGCTCATTCATGTTGCTAATTGGAGATGTATTACACGCCCAGCAGTAGTACACACACACACACACACACACACACACACACACACACACACACACACACACACACACACACACACACACACACACACACACACACACACACACACACACACACACACACAGTTTACCACAGCAGTAACACACACAGTTTACCCCAGCAGTAACACACACACGCCCAGTTTACCACAGCAGTAACACACACACGCCCAGTTTACCACAGCAGTAACACACACACACAACATACACAACACACACACACCGTTTACCACAGCAGTAACACACACACAGTTTACCACAGCAGTAACACACACACAGTTTACCACAGCAGTAACACACACACACCCAGTTCACCACAGCAGTAACATACACACACCCAGTTCACCACAGCAGTAACACACACACGCCCAGTTTACCACAGCAGTAACACACACACACACACACACACACACACACACACACACACACACACACACACACACACACACACACACACACACACACACACACACACACACACACACACACACACAACACACACAGTTTACCACAGGAGTAACACACACACACACACACACACACAGACACACACACCTAGTTTACCACAGCAGTAACACACACACACACACACACACCTAGTTTACCACAGCAGTAACACACACACAGGCAGTGACATCTGTAACTGGGAGGGGAACGCTGGCTCCTTTCATCTGCTTCAGTCCTCACAGTCTTGTCTTCCTCCTCTTGTCTCTCATCTCCCATCCCTCTCGCTCTCCTCTGTCTTTCATTCAGTCTCCCATCCCTCTCGCTCTCCTCTTGTCTTTCATTCAGTCTCCCATCCCTCTCGCTCTCCTCTGTCTTTCATTCAGTCTCCCATCCCTCTCGCTCTCCTCTTGTCTTTCATTCAGTCTCCCATCCCTCTCGCTCTCCTCTGTCTTTCATTCAGTCTCCCATCCCTCTCGCTCTCCTCTTGTCTCTCATCTCCCATCCCTCTCGCTCTCCTCTGTCTTTCATTCAGTCTCCCATCCCTCTCGCTCTCCTCTTGTCTCTCATCTCCCATCCCTCTCGCTCTCCTCTGTCTTTCATTCAGTCTCCCATCCCTCTCGCTCTCCTCTGTCTTTCATTCAGTCTCCCATCCTTCTCGCTCTCCTCTGTCTTTCATTCAGTCTCCCATCCCTCGATCTCCTCTATCTTTCATTCAGTCTCCCATCCCTCTCGCTCTCCTCTCTCTTTCATTCAGTCTCCCATCCCTCTCGCTCTCCTCTGTCTTTCATTCAGTCTGCCATCCCTCGATCTCCTCTATCTTTCATTCAGTCTCCCATCCCTCTCGCTCTCCTCTGTCTTTCATTCAGTCTCCCATCCCTCTCGCCCTGCTCTCTCTTTCATTCAGTCTCCCATCCCTCTCGCTCTCCTCTTGTCTCTCATCTCCCATCCCTCTCGCTCTCCTCTGTCTTTCATTCAGTCTCCCATCCCTCTCGCTCTCCTCTGTCTTTCATTCAGTCTCCCATCCTTCTCGCTCTCCTCTGTCTTTCATTCAGTCTCCCATCCCTCGATCTCCTCTATCTTTCATTCAGTCTCCCATCCCTCTCGCTCTCCTCTCTCTTTCATTCAGTCTCCCATCCCTCTCGCTCTCCTCTGTCTTTCATTCAGTCTGCCATCCCTCTCGCTCTCCTCTTGTCTCTCATCTCCCATCCCTCTCTCTCTTCTCTGTCTTTCATTCAGTCTCCCATCCCTCTCGCTCTCCTCTTGTCTTTCATTCAGTCTCCCATCCCTCTCGCTCTCTCTCTCTTTCATTCAGTCTCCCATCCCTCTCGCTCTCCTCTCTCTTTCATTCAGTCTCCCATCCCTCTCGCTCTCCTCTGTCTTTCATTCAGTCTCCCATCCCTTTCATTCAGCTCTCCTCTCTCTTTCATTCAGTCTCCCATCCCTCTCGCTCTCCTCTCTCTTTCATTCAGTCTCCCATCCCTCTCGCTCTCCTCTGTCTTTCATTCAGTCTCCCATCCCTCTCGCTCTCCTCTTGTCTCTCATCTCCCATCCCTCTCGCTCTCCTCTGTCTTTCATTCAGTCTCCCATCCCTCTCGCTCTCCTCTCTCTTTCATTCAGTCTCCCATCCCTCTCGCTCTCCTCTGTCTTTCATTCAGTCTCCCATCCCTCTCGCTCTCCTCTGTCTTTCATTCAGTCTCCCATCCCTCTCGCTCTCCTCTGTCTTTCATTCAGTCTCCCATCTCTCTCGCTCTCCTCTTGTCTTTCATTCAGTCTCCCATCCCTCTCGCTCTCCTCTCTCTTTCATTCAGTCTCCCATCCCTCTCGCTCTCCTCTCTCTTTCATTCAGTCTCCCATCCCTCTCCTCTCTCTTTCATTCAGTCTCCCATCCCTCTCGCTCTCCTCTGTCTTTCATTCAGTCTCCCATCCCTCTCGCTCTCCTCTCTCTTTCATTCAGTCTCCCATCCCTCTCGCTCTCCTCTCTCTTTCATTCAGTCTCCCATCCCTCTCGCTCTCCTCTCTCTTTCATTCAGTCTCCCATCCCTCTCCTCTCTCTTTCATTCAGTCTCCCATCCCTCTCGCTCTCCTCTGTCTTTCATTCAGTCTCCCATCCCTCTCGCTCTCCTCTCTCTTTCATTCAGTCTCCCATCCCTCTCGCTCTCCTCTCTCTTTCATTCAGTCTCCCATCCCTCTCGCTCTCCTCTGTCTTTCATTCAGTCTCCCATCCCTCTCGCTCTCCTCTCTCTTTCATTCAGTCTCCCATCCCTCTCGCTCTCCTCTGTCTTTCATTCAGTCTCCCATCCCTCTCGCTCTCCTCTTGTCTCTCATCTCCCATCCCTCTCGCTCTCTGTCTTTCATTCAGTCTCCCATCCCTCTCGCTCTTCTCTCTCTTTCATTCAGTCTCCCATCCCTCTCGCTCTCCTCTCTCTTTCATTCAGTCTCCCATCCCTCTCGCTCTCCTCTCTCTTTCATTCAGTCTCCCATCCCTCTCGCTCTCCTCTCCCTTTCATTCCCTCTCCTATCCCTGTTCTCTCCTGGATTGTCAAAAAATACCTAGCAATGCTAACATTAGCTACATAAAATCCAGTGCTCTCTACTGAATCTGAGCTAGCTACGACAACAAAAGGGGTTCCTACTAATTGTGTTCCTCTTTTAGGAATGTCATTGTTTTTCCAAGCTACTATAATGAACTCTACTCTTCATCAGCAACCATTGATAATGCATTGAGTAGAACACAGTCTGGCATCAGTCCTCAAGTCAAGAGGTCCTTATTGTGACGCAACAGGCAACTCACGAATAGTGGCTCGCTATGGCCTCTATGGGACCAGAGCTGATCTAGGATCAGTTCTGCCTATTAGATAATAGTATGGTTACATGGTCAGGGGGGTGGGCTGATCCTTGAACAGCACTTGTACTTTGAGATGCTTTATAAATATGGGCCCTGCACGGACATCACTGCTGTCACCACAGACACACAGGACGGGGAAAGGATTCACTTTCACAGTGGTTACCGATGCAAATACAGACATGGTTACTGACAGTAACAGATGCGTTACCGATGGTTACCGATGCAAATACAGACATGGTTACTGACAGTAACAGATGCGTTACTGATGGTTACAGATGCAAATACAGACATGGTTACTGACAGTAACAGATGCGTTACCGATGGTTACAGATGCAAATACAGACATGGTTACTGACAGTAACAGATGCGTTACCGATGGTTTCCGATGCAAATGCAGACATGGTTACTGACAGTAACAGATGCGTTACCGATGGTTACCGCTGCAAATACAGACATGGTTACTGACAGTAACAGATGCGTTACCGATGGTTACCGATGCAAATACAGACATGGTTACTGACAGTAACAGATGCGTTACCGATGGTTACCGATGCAAATACAGACATGGTTACTGACAGTAACAGATGCGTTACCGATGGTTACTGATGCAAATACAGACATGGTTACTGACAGTAACAGATGCGTTACCGATGGTTACCGATGCAAATACAGACATGGTTACTGACAGTAACAGATGCGTTACCGATGGTTACCGATGCAAATACAGACATGGTTACTGACAGTAACAGATGCGTTACCGATGGTTACAGATGCAAATACAGACGTGGTTACTGACAGTAACAGATGCGTTACCGATGGTTACCGATGCAAATACAGACATGGTTACTGACAGTAACAGATGTGTTACCGATGGTTACAGATGCAAATACAGACATGGTTACTGACAGTAACAGATGCGTTACCGATGGTTACAGATGCAAATACAGACATGGTTACTGACAGTAACAGATGCGTTACCGATGGTTACCGATGCAAATACAGACATGGTTACTGACAGTAACAGATGTGTTACCGATGGTTACAGATGCCATTATCCACACGGTTGATTCCATTGGTAAGAGTTGCCGGTTAAGGTGCTCCACAAGGTGCTCTTTTCAACTCTGTCTTCTTTATGAAGGCCTCCCTCTTTCTGCCTCCATCATGCCATCTCTCTTCTCTTTGTCAAACGTCTCCCTCTCTCCCTCTACCTTTTCATCTCCCACTGACTGAGTTTCTTTCTTCCTTTGTAGAGTGTGTGTTTTTACAGTATACAGTAGGTATGTGTGTGTGTTTTTACAGTATACAGTAGGTATGTGTGTGTGTTTTTACAGTATACAGTAGGTATGTGTGTGTGTTTTTACAGTATACAGTAGGTATGTGTGTGTGTTTTTACAGTATACAGTAGGTATGCGTGTGTGTTTTTACAGTATACAGTAGGTATGTGTGTGTGTTTTTACAGTATACAGTAGGTATGTGTGTGTGTTTTTACAGTATACAGTAGGTATGTGTGTGTGAGTAGGTATGTGTGTGTTTTTACAGTATACAGTAGGTATGTGTGTGTGTTTTTACAGTATACAGTAGGTATGTGTGTGTGTTTTTACAGTATACAGTAGGTATGTGTGTGTGAGTAGGTATGTGTGTGTTTTTACAGTATACAGTAGGTATGTGTGTGTGTTTTTACAGTATACAGTAGGTATGTGTGTGTGTTTTTACAGTATACAGTAGGTATGTGTGTGTGTTTTTACAGTCTACAGTAGGTATGTGTGTGTGAGTAGGTATGTGTGTGTGTTTTTACAGTATACAGTAGGTATGTGTGTGTGTTTTTACAGTATACAGTAGGTATGTGTGTGTGAGTAGGTATGTGTGTGTGTTTTTACAGTATACAGTAGGTATGTGTGTGTGTTTTTACAGTATACAGTAGGTATGTGTGTGTGAGTAGGTATGTGTGTGTGTTTTTACAGTATACAGTAGGTATGTGCGTGTGTTTTTACAGTATACAGTAGGTATGTGTGTGTTTTTACAGTATACAGTAGGTATGTGTGTGTTTTTACAGTATACAGTAGGTATGTGTGTGTGTTTTTACATTATACAGTAGGTATGTGTGTGTGTTTTTACAGTATACAGTAGGTATGTGTGTACACCATGCGTGTGTGTGTGAGCGTTGATTTATCTGCAAGGGAGGTGTGCATGTGTGTGTGTGTATGTATGTGTGTTTGTGTGTATATGTGTACGTGCGTGCGTGTCTTTGAGCGCAGGTTAAAGTATGAGGTCATCAAACCCCACCACGAGAGGCGCTTGCTGGAATGTTTAGTCTGTTGTCACAGTTTTTCTGAGCAATAAAGTGTGTGTTTGTCTGAGGAATTGTGTTCCAGGGAAGTTGTGTGAAGTGCAAAGTGAGATAATTATGATGTCACTCATTAATGAGTGAAACCTCTCCTTCTCTCACTTCCTCCTTCTCCTCCCCCTCTTTCTTTCTCTCTCTCTCTCTCTCGCTCTCTATCCCTCCCTTACTCTCACTATCTAAACCTCTTTAATGATCTGGCAGTGTCTGACAATCTGAAAAGTTTCCTGAAAGCACCCACACATTTCTCTCACACATTTCTCTGTGAGAGCTGAAGCTAATTTTACCCCTGCTGTCCTATATAAACACAACAAGGTAATGTTAGCTACCACTAGCCCACACAGCTTAACCACTGCCTTGGGTTGCAAAGGGAAGGTATATTACTAGAAACATTCCAAGTTTACCAGTAAAATACCAGAATTGTGGTATCTTTCAAGAACTTTATGTAATCTATCACAAGACATCTCTGTGTCTCTGTGGATGGTTTGTCCTCTGACAAATCAACTGTACATTTCGGTGTTCCTCAAGGTTCCGTTTTAGGACCACTATTGTTTTCACTATATATTTTACCTCTTGTTGATGTCATTCGGGAAACATAATGTTAACTTTCACTGCTATGCAGATGACACACAGCTGTACATTTCGAAGAAACATGGTGAAGCCCCAAAATTGCCCTCGCTGGAAGCCTGTGTTTCAGACATAAAGAAGTGGATAGCTGCAAATGTTCTACTTTTAAACTCAGACAAAACAGAGATGCTTGTTCTAGGTCCCAAGAAACAAAGAGATCTTATGTTGAATCTGACAATTAATCTTGATGGTTGTACAGTACTTTCCGGCTACCTGGATAAAGCACTAAATAAACTTCAGTTAGTGCTGAACACTAGAATCTTGACTAGAACCAAAAACTTTGATCATATTACTCCAGTGCTAGCCTCTCTACACTGGCTTCCTGTTAAGGCAAGGGCTGATTTCAAGGTTTTACTGCTAACCTACAAAGCATTACATGGGCTTGCTCCTACCTATCTTTCAGATTTGGTCCTGCCGTATATACCTACACGTACGCTACGGTCACAAGACGCAGGCCTCCTAAGTGTCCCTAGAATTTCTAAGCAAACAGCTGGAGGCAGGGATTTCTCCTATATAGCTCCATTTTTATGGAATGGTCTTCCTACCCATGTGAGAGAAACAGACTCGGTCTCAACTTTTAAGTCTTTACTGAAGACTCATCTCTTCAGTAAGGTCCTATGATTGAGTGTAGTCTGGCCCAGGAGTGTGAAGGTGAACGGAAAGGCTCTGGAGCAACGAACCGCCCTTGATGTCTCTGCCTGGCCGGTTCCCCTCTCTCCACTGGGATTGAGTCACTGACGTGATCTTCCTGTCTGGGTTGGCACCCCCCCTTGGGTTGTGCCGTGGCGGAGAGCTTTGTGTGCTATACTCGGCCTTGTCTCAGGATGGTAAGTTGGTGGTTGAAGATATCCCTCTAGTGGTGTGGGGGCTGTGCTTTGGCAAAGTGGGTGGGGTTATATCCTGCCTGTTTGGCCCTGTCCGGGGGTATCGTCGGATGGGGCCACAGTGTCTCCCAACCCCTCCTGTCTCAGCCTCCAGTATTTATGCTGCAGTAGTTTATGTGTCTGGGGTTAGGGTCAATCTGTTATATCTGGAGTATTTCTCTGTCTTATCCAGTCTCAGAGGAGGACCTGAGCCCTAGGACCATGCCTCAGGACTATCTGGCCTGATGACTCCTTGCTGTCCCCAGTCCACCTGGCCATGCTGCTGTTCCAGTTTCAACTGTTCTGCCTGCGGCTATGGAACCCTGACCTGTTCACCGGACGTGCTACCTGTCCCAGACCTGCTGTTTTCAACTCTCTAGAGACCGCAGGAGCGGTAGAGATACTCTGAATGATCGGCTATGAAAAGCCGATCCTACCCTCCCATCCCTCTCTCACAGCTCTCTCTCCTACCCTCCCATCCCTCCACACCTTCTCATATCCCTCTCTCACAGCTCTCTCTCCTACCCTCCCATCCCTCCACACCTTCTCATATCCCTCTCTCACAGCTCTCTCTCCTACCCTCCCATCCCTCCACACCTCATATCCCTCTCTCACAGCTCTCTCTCCTACCCTCCCATCCCTCCACACCTTCTCATATCCCTCTCTCACAGCTCTCTCTCCTACCCTCCCATCCCTCACACCTTCTCATCCCTCTCTCACAGCTCTCTCTCCTACCCTCCCATCCCTCCACACCTTCTCCACATCCCATCCCTCTCACAGCTCTCTCTCCTACCCTCCCATCCCTCCACACCTTCTCACATCCCATCCCTCTCACAGCTCTCTCTCCTACCCTCCCATCCCTCCACACCTTCTCATATCCCTCTCTCACAGCTCTCTCTCCTACCCTCCCATCCCTCCACACCTTCTCATATCCCTCTCTCACAGCTCTCTCTCCTACCCTCCCTCCACACCTTCTCATATCCCTCTCTCACAGCTCTCTCTCCTACCCTCCCATCCCTCCCACCTTCTCATATCCCTCTCTCACAGCTCTCTCTCCTACCCTCCCATCCCTCTCACACCTTCTCACATCCCTCTCTCACAGCTCTCTCTCCTACCCTCCCATCCTCCATTACACCTTCTCACATCCCTCTCTCACAGCTCTCTCTCCTACCCTCCCATCCCTCTCACACCTTCTCATATCCCTCTCTCACAGCTCTCTCTCCTACACCTCTCCCATCCCTCCACACCTTCTCACCCTCCCATCCCTCTCTCACAGCTCTCTCTCCTACCCTCCCATCCCTCCACACCTTCTCATCCCTCTCTCACAGCTCTCTCTCCTACCCTCCCATCCCTCCACACCTTCTCATATCCCTCTCTCACAGCTCTCTCTCCTACCCTCCCATCCCTCCACACCTTCTCCATCCCTCTCTCACAGCTCTCTCTCCTACCCTCCCATCCCTCCACACCTTCTCATATCCCTCTCTCACAGCTCTCTCTCCTCCTCCCATCCCCCTTCCATATCCCCTCTCACAGCTCTCTCTCCTACCCTCCCATCCCTCCACCTTCTCATATCCCTCTCTCACAGCTCTCTCCTACCCTCCCATCCCTCCACACCTTCTCATATCCCTCTCTCACAGCTCTCTCTCCTACCCTCCCATCCCTCCACACCTTCTCATATCCCTCTCTCACAGCTCTCTCTCTACCCTCCCATCCCTCCACACCTTCTCATATCCCTCTCTCTCACAGCTCTCTCTCCTACCCTCCCATCCCTCCACACCTTCTCTTATCCCTCTCTCACAGCTCTCTCCCTACCCTCCCATCCCTCCCACACCTTCTCATATCCCTCTCTCACAGCTCTCTCTCTCCTATCCTCCCATCCCTCCACCTTCTCATATCCCTCTCTCACAGCTCTCTCTCCTACCCTCCCATCCCTCCACACCTTCTCATATCCCTCTCTCACAGCTCTCTCTCCTACCCTCCCATCCCTCCACACCTTCCCATATCCCTCTCTCACAGCTCTCTCCTACCCTCCCATCCCTCCACACCTTCTCATATCCCTCTCTCACAGCTCTCTCTCCTACCCCCCCATCCCTCCACACCTTCTCATATCCCTCTTTCACAGCTCTCTCTCCTACCCCCCCATCCCTCCACACCTTCTCATATCCTCTCTCACAGCTCTCTCCTACCCTCCCATCCCTCCACACCTTCTCATATCCCTCTCTCACAGCTCTCTCTCCTACCCTCCCATCCCTCCACACCTTCTCATATCCCTCTCTCACAGCTCTCTCTCCTACCCTCCCATCCCTCCACACCTTCTCATATCCCTCTCTCACAGCTCTCTCTCCTACCCTCCCATCCCTCCACACCTTCTCATATCCCTCTCTCACAGCTCTCTCTCCTACCCTCCCATCCCTCCCACCTTCTCATATCCCTCTCTCACAGCTCTCTCTCCTACCCTCCCATCCCTCCACACCTTCTCATATCCCTCTCTCACAGCTCTCTCTCCTACCCTCCCATCCCTCCACACCTTCTCATATCCCTCTCTCACAGCTCTCTCTCCTACCCTCCCATCCCTCTCACACCTTCTCATATCCCTCTCTCACAGCTCTCTCTCCTACCCTCCCATCCCTCCACACCTTCTCATATCCCTCTCTCACAGCTCTCTCCTACCCTCCCATCCCTCCACACCTTCTCATATCCCTCTCTCACAGCTCTCTCTCCTACCCTCCCATCCCTCCACACCTTCTCATATCCCTCTCTCACAGCTCTCTCTCCTACCCTCCCATCCCTCTCACACCTTCTCATATCCCTCTCTCACAGCTCTCTCTCCTACCCTCCCATCCCTCTCTCACAGCTCTCTCTCCTACCCTCCCATCCCTCCACACCTTCTCACATCCCTCTCTCACAGCTCTCTCTCCTACCCTCCCATCCCTCCACACCTTCTCATATCCCTCTCTCACAGCTCTCTCTCCTACCCTCCCATCCCTCTCACACCTTCTCATATCCCTCTCTCACAGCTCTCTCCTACCCTCCCATCCCTCCACACCTTCTCATATCCCTCTCTCACAGCTCTCTCTCCTACCCTCCCATCCCTCCACACCTTCTCATATCCCTCTCTCACAGCTCTCTCTCCTACCCTCCCATCCCTCCACACCTTCTCATATCCCTCTCTCACAGCTCTCTCTCCTACCCTCCCATCCCTCCACACCTTCTCACATCCCTCTCTCACAGCTCTCTCTCCTACCCTCCCATCCCTCCACACCTTCTCATATCCCTCTCTCACACCTTCTCTCTCTCTCTCTCCTACCCTCCCATCCCTCCACCTTCTCATATCCCTCTCTCACAGCTCTCTCTCCTACCCTCCCATCCCTCCACACCTTCTCATATCCCTCTCTCACAGCTCTCTCTCCTACCCTCCCATCCCTCCACACCTTCTCATATCCCTCTCTCACAGCTCTCTCTCCTACCCTCCCATCCCTCCACACCTTCTCATATCCCTCTCTCACAGCTCTCTCTCCTACCCTCCCATCCCTCCACACCTTCTCATATCCCTCTCTCACAGCTCTCTCTCCTACCCTCCCATCCCTCCACACCTTCTCATATCCCTCTCTCACAGCTCTCTCTCCTACCCTCCCATCCCTCCACACCTTCTCATATCCCTCTCTCACAGCTCTCTCTCCTACCCTCCCATCCCTCACACCTTCTCATATCCCTCTCTCACAGCTCTCTCTCCTACCCTCCCATCCCTCCACACCTTCTCATATCCCTCTCTCACAGCTCTCTCTCCTACCCTCCCATCCCTCCACACCTTCTCATATCCCTCTCTCACAGCTCTCTCTCCTACCCTCCCATCCCTCCACACCTTCTCATATCCCTCTCTCACAGCTCTCTCTCCTACCCTCCCATCCCTCCACACCTTCTCATATCCCTCTCTCACAGCTCTCTCTCCTACCCTCCCATCCCTCCACACCTTCTCACATCCCTCTCTCACAGCTCTCTCTCCTACCCTCCCATCCCTCACACCTTCTCATATCCCTCTCTCTCTCTCCTACCCTCCCATCCCTCACACCTTCTCATATCCCTCTCTCACAGCTCTCTCTCCTACCCTCCCATCCCTCCACACCTTCTCATATCCCTCTCTCACAGCTCTCTCTCCTACCCTCCCATCCCTCCACACCTTCTCATATCCCTCTCTCACAGCTCTCTCTCCTACCCTCCCATCCCTCCACACCTTCTCATATCCCTCTCTCACAGCTCTCTCTCCTACCCTCCCATCCCTCCACACCTTCTCATATCCCTCTCTCACAGCTCTCTCTCCTACCCTCCCATCCCTCCACACCTTCTCATATCCCTCTCTCACAGCTCTCTCTCTCCTACCCTCCCATCCCTCACACCTTCTCATATCCCTCTCTCACAGCTCTCTCTCTACCCTCCCATCCCTCCACACCTTCTCATATCCCTCTCTCACAGCTCTCTCTCCTACCCTCCCATCCCTCCACACCTCACATATCCCTCTCTCACAGCTCTCTCTCCTACCTCCATCCCTCTCATCCTCTCTCTCTCCCATCCCCCTCCCATCCCTCCACCCTTCTCACATCCATCCTCTCTCACAGCTCTCTCTCCTACCCTCCCATCCCTCCACACCTTCTCATATCCCTCTCTCACAGCTCTCTCTCCTACCCTCCCATCCCTCCACACCTTCTCATATCCCTCTCTCACAGCTCTCTCTCCTACCCTCCCATCCCTCCACACCTTCTCATATCCCTCTCTCACAGCTCTCTCTCCCATCCCTCCACACCTCTCCATCCCCTCCACACCTTCTCATATCCCTCTCTCACAGCTCTCTCTCCTACCCTCCCATCCCTCCACACCTTCTCATATCCCTCTCTCACAGCTCTCTCTCCTACCCTCCCATCCCTCCACACCTTCTCATATCCCTCTCTCACAGCTCTCTCTCCTACCCTCCATCCCTCCACACCTTCTCATATCCCTCTCTCACAGCTCTCTCCTACCCTCCCATCCCTCCACACCTTCTCATATCCCTCTCTCACAGCTCTCTCTCCTACCCTCCCATCCCTCCACACCTTCTCATATCCCTCTCTCACAGCTCTCTCTCCTACCCTCCCATCCCTCCACACCTTCTCATATCCCTCTCTCACAGCTCTCTCTCCTACCCTCCCATCCCTCACACCTTCTCATATCCTCTCTCACAGCTCTCTCTCCTACCCTCCCATCCCTCCACACCTTCTCATATCCCTCTCTCACAGCTCTCTCTCCTACCCTCCCATCCCTCCACACCTTCTCATATCCCTCTCTCACAGCTCTCTCTCCTACCCTCCCATCCCTCCACACCTTTCTCATATCCCTCTCTCACAGCTCTCTCTCCTACCCTCCCATCCCTCCACACCTTCTCATATCCCTCTCTCACAGCTCTCTCTCTACCCTCCCATCCCTCCACCTTCTCATATCCCTCTCTCACAGCTCTCTCTCCTACCCTCCCATCCCTCTCCACCTTCTCATATCCCTCTCTCACAGCTCTCTCTCCTCCCTCCCATCCTCCACACCTTCTCATATCCCTCTCTCACAGCTCTCTCTCCTACCCTCCCATCCATCCCTCTCACACCTTCTCATATCCCTCTCTCACAGCTCTCTCTCTCTCCTACCCTCCCATCCCTCCACACCTTCTCATATCCCTCTCTCACAGCTCTCTCTCCTACCCTCCCATCCCTCCACACCTTCTCATATCCCTCTCTCACAGCTCTCTCTCCTACCCTCCCATCCCTCCACACCTTCTCATATCCCTCTCTCACAGCTCTCTCTCCTACCCTCCCATCCCTCCACACCTTCTCATATCCCTCTTCACAGCTCTCTCTCCTACCCTCCCATCCCTCCACACCTTCTCATATCCCTCTCTCACAGCTCTCTCTCCTACCCTCCCATCCCTCACACCTTCTCATATCCCTCTCTCACAGCTCTCTCTCCTACCCTCCCATCCCTCCACACCTTCTCATATCCCTCTCTCACAGCTCTCTCTCCTACCCTCCATCCCTCCACACCCTCATCCCTCTCACAGCTCTCTCTCCCTAAACTGACCCTCTCACACTCCCCTTCACATATGGTAAACTGACAATACTCTCATCTACCCTCCCATCCCTCCACACCTTCTCATATCCCTCTCTGATCTCTCCTACCCTCCCATCCCTGACCACACCTTCTCATATCCCTCTGGACAGCTGACTCTCCTACCCTCCATCTCACACCTTCTCATATCCCATTACTCTCTCACTGTACAGCTTCTCTCCTACCCTCCCATCCCTCCACACCTTCTTATCCCTTCTCACAGCTCTCTCCTCCCATCCCTCCCACCTTGGGATATCCCTCTCTCACAGCTCTTCTCCTACCCTCCCATCCCTCCACGGTTCTCATATCCCTCTCTCAGGTGATCTCTCTCCTACCCTCCCATTGGGACACCTTCTCATATCCCTCTTCACAGCTCTTTCCTGGGTGATTGTATCCCCTGTCTCCATCCCTTTCACCAGATAGGCTCTCATAGGTCCCATCCCTTCACACCTTCTCGTATCCCTCTCTACAGTTATTTCTCCCATCCCTCCACACCTTCTCATATCCCTCTCTCACAGCTCTCTCTCCTACCCTCCCATCCCTCCACACCTTCTCATATCCCTCTCTCACACTCTCTCCTACCCTCCCCATCCCTCAACACCTTTGATTAACTCTCTCACATCCTCCCATCCCTCCCACTGACATATCCCTCTCTCACAGATCTCTCTCCTACCCTCCCATCCCTCCACACCTTCTCATATCCCTGACAATCTACACATGCTCTCTCTGGTAAACTCCCAATACACACCTTCTCACATCCCTCTGGTAAACTCTCCTACCATCCCATCCCTGACAATACAATACCTTCTCATATCCCTGACTACACTACACATGATCTAAACTCTACACATGATGGTAAACTGACAATCCCATCCATGATGGTAAACTTCAATATCCCTCTCTCACATGATGGTAAACTGACAATACACCTACACATGATGGTAAACTGACAATACCCTCACATCTGGTAAACTGACAATACATATCCCTCTCTCACAGATGGTAAACTACCCTCCCATACACTCACACCTTAAATCCCTCTCTCACAGCTCTGATCTCCTACCCTCCCATCCACACCTTCACATGATGGTAAACTGACAATACCTACACATGATGGTAAACTGACAATATCCCTCTCTCACAGCTCTCTCCTATCCCTCTCTCCCAGCTCTCCTACCCTCCCATCCCTCCACCTTGACATCCCTCTCTCAATACACTCATGATCTACCCTGATCCCTCCACACCTTCTCATGATCCTAAACTGACAATACCCTCCCATGATGGTCTCATATCCACTCACATGATGGTAAACTGACTACACTACACATGATGGTAAACTGACCCTCCCTCCACATGATTCTCATATCCCTCTCTCACATGATGGTCTGACCCTACCCTCCACATGATTCTCATATCCCTCTCTCACATGATGGTAAACTGACAATACACTACACATGATGGTAAACTGACAATACTCACATGATGGTAAACTGACTCCTACCATCCCATCCCTACACCTTCTCATACCATGATCTAAACTGACAATCACTCCTGGTAAACTGACAATCTCTCCACATGATGGTAAACTGACAATCACTCACATGATGGTAAACTGACCCTCCACACATGATCCCTGACAATCACAGCTCTCTGATCCTAAACTGACATCCCTACACACCTTCTCACATCCCTCTCAACACTCTCTCTCCTACCCTCCATCCCTCCACACCTTCTCATATCCTAAACTCTCACAGATCTCTCTCCTACCTCCCATCCCTAAACACCTTCTCATATCCCTCTCTCACAGATCTCCTGACCTCCCATCCCTCACACCTTCTCATGATCCCTCTCTAAACTCTCCACACTCATTACCCTCCCATCCCTACACCTTCTAAATCCCTGACTCTCACAACTCTCTCCTACCCTCCCATCCCTCCACACCTTCTGGTATCCCTGACAATCACAGCTCTCTCTCCTACCCTCCCATCCCTCCACACCTTCTCACATCCCTCTCTCACATGATGGTAAACTGACCTACCCTCCCATCCCTCCACACCTTCTCATATCCCTCTCTCACATGATGGTCTCCTGACAATCCCATCCCTCCACACCTTCTCATATCCCTCTCTCACAGGTCTCTCTCCTACCCTCCCATCCCTAAACTTCAATATCCCTCTCTCACTCTCTCTCCTACCCTCCCACTCCCTTCTCATATCCCTTCTCACATATCCCTCCCTCTCACAGCTCTCATCCTCCTACAGCTCCTCCCACCCTCCCATCCCTCCACCTTCTCATATCCCTCTAAACAGCTCTCTTCTCCTATTTTCATATCCCCTAGGAACCCTAGGTTACCCTCCCATGATTCCACGACACTTCTCATATCCCTCTCTCACAGCTCTCTTTACCCTCCCATCCCTCTCACACCTTAACTATTCTCTCTCACAGCTCTCTCTCACGAGCTCCCATGCCTGTTCTCTGCAGTACATCCCTCCACCTCTCTAACTGTTGTCCTACCCTCCCATCCCTCCACACCTTCTCATATCCCTCTTCACAGCTCTCTCTCCTACCCTCCCATCCCTCCACACCTTCTCATATCCCTCTCTCAGGCCTCCTATCCTGCCTGTTAGCTTAAGAAGCCAAGGTAAGTTCTCAGCATTCCCTTATCTCCATAATCTAGTTAACTACACATAGTTGATTCTCTAGTTTATCGTGTCCTCACAGTGTCCTCCTACCTCCCATCCCTCCACATTCTCATATCCTCTCTCACAGTCTCTCCTACCTCCCATCCCTCCACACCTTCTCATATCCCTCAATCACAGCTCTCTCCCTATCCCATCCCTCCACACCTTGCATATCCCTTCTAAACAGCTCTCTCTCCTACCCTCCCATCCCTCCACACTTCTCATATCCCTTTCTCACAGAGTCTCTCTCCTACCCTCCCATCCCTCCACACCTTCTCATATCCCTTATTTGCACAGCTTTTCCTATCCCTTATGACATATCCCTCTCTCACACATTTATTGTACAATGTAACCTATCCTCTCCATCCTGCCACACCTTCTCATATCCCTCTTCACAGCTCTTCTCCTACCCTCCCATCCCCTCCACCTCTCACAGCTCTCTCTCCTACCCTCCCATCCCTCCACACCTTCTCATATCCCTCTCAGTTTCACAGCTGGCTTGTATTTCTGTGTGTTATTATGTTATCCTACCCTCCCATCCTCCACACATTCTCATATCCCTCTCTCACAGCTCTCTCTCCTAACCCTCCCATCCCTCCACACTTTTATCCCTTTCTCACAGCTCTTCCTGCAATCCCATCCCTTCCACACTTTTTAGACTTCAAGCCTATTACCCTCCCATCCCTCCACCGATGTTTCATTATTTATTTCAGGCTACCCTTGATTCACATTCTGTATTATATTACAGTTCTCTCCTAGAAATCCCATGTTCATTCAGTATTGTTGTCACATTGTCCTTTACAAATCCACAAATAAATAAATATCCCGATATCAGCTTTCTCCTACCTCCCATCCCTTTCTCATATGAGGGACTCACAGCTCTGAGAAAGAACCATCCCATCCCTCCACACCTTCTCAGGTTTCACAGTAATCCTACTCCCTCCCATCCCTCCACACTGTTTTCATCATCCTATCCTCTCTCACAGCTCTCTCTCCTACCTCTCACCTCCATTTAAAGGGATCCACACATGATGGTTCAATCATGATCCTCTACACTACATGATGGTAAAACTGACTCTCTCCTGCCACATGAGGGTAGCCTAGTGGATTAGGGATGGAGCACCACCTGAGAAACACATGATGGTAAACTGACAATACACGACACATGATGGTAAACTGACAATACACAACATTACTCTCTAAACATGATGGTAAACTGACAATACACTACACATGATGGTAAACTGACAATACAATACACATGATGGTAAACTGACAATACACTACATCACTCTCTACACATGATGGAAAACTGACAATACACTACATCACTCTCTACACATGATGGAAAACTGACAATACACTACATTACTCTTGTCACGCCTTGGTCATTGTATTTTGTGTTTTCGTTATATTATTTGGTTGGGCCAGGGTGTGACATGGGTTTATGTTGTTGTATTTCGTATTGGGGTTTTTGTATTATTGGGATTACGGCTGAGTAGGGGTGTTGTATGGGCTTGGCTGCCTGAGGCGGTTCTCAATCAGAGTCAGGTGATTCTCGTTGTCTCTGATTGGGAACCGTATTTAGGTAGCCTGGTTTCGCTGTGTATTTTGTGGGTGATTGTTCCTGTCTCTGTGTAGTTTCACCAGATAGGCTGTAATTAGGTTTCACGTTGCGTTTGTTGTTTTCGTATTCGTATAGTTATTTCATGTATCGCTTTTTTCCTTCATTAAAGACATGAGTAACCACTACGCTGCATTTCGGTCCGACTCTCTTTCCACAAACGAAGAACGCCGTTACAACTCTACACATGATGGTAAACTGACAATACATTACACATGATGGAAAACTGACAATACACTACATTACTATACACATGATGGTAAACTGACAATACACTACACATGATGGTAAACTGACAATACAATACACATGATGGTAAACTGACAATACACTACACATGATGGTAAACTGACAATACAATACACATGATGGTAAACTGACAATACACTACACATGATGGTAAACTGACAATACACTACACATGATGGTAAACTGACAATACACTACACATGATGGTAAACTGACAATACACTACACATGATGGTAAACTGACAATACACTACACATGATGGTAAACTGACAATACAATACACATGATGGTAAACTGACAATACAATACACATGATGGTAAACTGACAATACACTACACATGATGGTAAACTGACAATACACTACACATGATGGTAAACTGACAATACAATACACATGATGGTAAACTGACAATACAATACACATGATGGTAAACTGACAATACACTACACATGATGGTAAACTGACCATTACAAACAATACACTACACATGATGGTAAACTGACAACTACACATGATGGTAAACTGACTTATACACTACACATGATGGAAAACTGACAATACACTACACATGATGGTAAACTGACAATACTACACATGATGGTAAACTGACAATACAATACACATGATGGTAAACTGACAATACACTACTACATGATGGTAAACTGACAATACAATACACATGATGGTAAACTGACAATACAATACACATGATGGTAAACTGACAATACATACACATGATGGTAAACTGACAATACACTACACATGATGGTAAACTGACAATACAATACACATGATGGTAAACTGACAATGGAAAACTGACAAAACACATGATGGTAAACTGACAATACACTACACATGATGGTAAACTGACAATACACTACACATGATGGTAAACTGACAATACACTACACATGATGGTAAACTGACAATACACTACACATGATGGTAAACTGACAATACAATACACATGATGGTAAACTGACAATACACTACACATGATGGTAAACTGACAATACACTACACATGATGGTAAACTGACAAATACATACACATGATGGAAAACTGACAATACACTACACATGATGGTAAACTGACAATACAATACACATGATGGTAAACTGACAATACACTACACATGATGGTAAACTGACAATACACTACACATGATGGTAAACTGACAATACAATACACATGATGGTAAACTGACAATACACTACACATGATGGTATACTGACAATACAATACACATGATGGTAAACTGACAATACACAACACATGATGGAAAACTGACAATACACTACACATGATGGTAAACTGACAATACACAACACATGATGGTAAACTGACAATACACAACACATGATGGAAAACTGACAATACACTACACATGATGGTAAACTGACAATACAATACACATGATGGTAAACTGACAATACACTACATTACTCTCTACACATGATGGTAAACTGACAATACACTACATTACTCTCTACACATGATGGTAAACTGACAATACACAACATTACTCTCTACACATGATGGTAAACTGACAATACACTACATTACTCTCTACACATGATGGTAAACTGACAATACACAACATTACTCTCTACACATGATGGTAAACTGACAATACACTACATTACTCTTGTCACTAGGTTGACCGATTAATTGGTGCCGATTTCAAGTATTCATAAGGCTGATTTTGCCTATATCTTTTTTTTTCTCCCAACTTTATTTAACGAGGCAAGTCAGTTAAGAACACATTCTTATTTTCAATGACGGCCTAGGAACAGTGGGTTAACTGCCTGTTCAGGGGCAGAACGACACATTTGTACCTTGTCAACTCGGGGATTCAATCTTGCAACCTAACGGTTAACTAGTCCAACGCTCTAACCACCTGCCTCACGAGGAGCCTGCCTGTTACGCGAATGCAGTAAGAAGCCAAGGTAAGTTGTTAGCTAGCATTAAACTTATCTTATAAAAAACAATGAATCATAATCACTAGTTAACTACACATAGTTGATGATATTACTAGTTTATCTAGCGTGTCCTGCGTGTCCTATAATCGATGCGGTGCACATTCACGGAAAAGGACTCGTTGCTCCAACGTGTACCTAACCATAAACATCAATGCCTTTCTTCAAATCAATACACAGAAGTATATATTCTTAAACCTGCATATTTAGCTAAAAGAAGGGTTAGCAGGCAATATTAACCAGGTGAAATTGTGTCACTTCTCTTGCGTTTATTGCACGCAGAGTCAGGGTATATGCAACAGTTTGGGCCGCCTGGCTCATTGCGAACTAATTTGCCAGAATTTTACGTAATTATGACATAACATTTAAGGTTGTACAATGTAACAGGAATATTTAGACTGATGGATGCCACCCGTTAGATAAAATAGGGAACGGTTCCGTATTTCACTGAAAGAATAAACTTTTTTTCCCTCGAAATGATAGTTTCCGGATTTGACCATATTAATGACCTATGGCTTGTATTTCTGTGTGTTATTATGTTATAATTAAGTCTATGATTTGATAGAGCAGACTGACTGAGCGATGGTAGGCAGCAGGCTCGTAAGCATTCATTCAAACAGCACTTTTGTGCGTTTTGCCAGCAGCTCTTATGCAATGCTTCAAACATTGCGCTGTTTATGACTTCAAGCCTATTAACTCCTGAGATTAGGCTGGTGTAACCGATGTTTCATTATTTATTTCAGGCTAAATTGATTTTATTATGTATTATATTAAGTTAAAATAAGTGTTCATTCAGTATTGTTGTAATTGTCATTATTACAAATAAATAAATAAAAAATTATATCAGGTTTTTTGGGGGGTCCTCCAATAATCGGTATCAACGTTGAAAAATCATAATCGGTAGACCTCTACATCAAACATTTAAATGTAATGGAGGTGGTTCAGGAAACCATGAGTTACTAATGCTAGTAGGCCTTTGCTCAGTGAGATAACACACAAGAATAAAGACAGTATGAAAATGAGCGGAGAGGAGAGAGAAGATAAGAAGAGAAGAAGATGAGGATGAGGAGAGAGATGAAGATGAGGAGAGAGAAGAAGAGAGGAGAGAGAAGGATGAGGGGAGATAAGAGGGACAGTAAAAGGCCACTCTAAAATGCACTGTTTTGCCACAGATGTCTCGTTTTGAGGGAGCGTTCAATTGGCACGCTGACTGCAGGAATGTCCACCTATAGCTGTTGCCAGATAATTTAATGTTCATTTCTCTTGGAATGAGGAGAGAGGATGAGGAGAAGAGATGAGAGAGGAGAGGATGAGGAGAGGAGACGAGAGAGAAGAAGATGAGGATGAGGAGAGGAGAGAAGATGAGGAGAGGAGAGAGGATGAGGAGAGGAGACGAGAATGAGGAGAGAGGATGAGGAGAGGAGAGAAGATGAGGAGAGGAGAGAGAAGATGAGGAGAGGAGAGAGGATGAGGAGACGAGAGAGGATGAGGAGAGGAGATGAGAGAGAAGAGGTTGAGGAGAGGAGAGAGAAGAAGATGAGGAGAGAGGATGAGGAGAGGAGAGAGAAGAAGATGAGGAGAGAGGATGAGGAGAGGATGAAGAGGAGAGAGGATGAGGAGAGGATGAAGAGGAGAGGATGAGGCGAGAGGAGAGAAGAAGATGAGGATGAGGAGAGAGGATGAGTAGAGAGAAGATGAGGATGAGGAGAGCAAAGATGAGGAGAGAGAAGAAGATGAGGAGAGAGGATGAGGAGAGGAGAGAGAAGAGGATGAGGAGAAAGGATGGGGAGAGGAGAGAGAAGAAGACGAGGATGAGGAGAGAGAAGAGGATGAGGAAAGAGGATGAGTAGAGGAGGGTAGTCAGTTTAAGCTTCCTGTCTCTCTCCATGTGTGTCTAACATGCTCAGGGAACAGTAGAACATTCCCTAGAGACTACTGAACAACAGAGTGTAAGAAAGAGGCAGGCCTCCATTCCTCCCTCAACCGGTCCCCATGGAAACCACCTGGAACAGCCCAGCTCCTCTCCTCACCACACACCGACACACAGCTTGCCTCCTCTCCAACACATTCAGCAGTCTGCTGCTTCACTTGCAATTACAGAACGCGCACACACACAGCAGTCATCACACACACACACACACCACAACTTGTACTAGGATACCTGGATTCCTCTATGTAGCTCAAATTGCCTTCTCTATCATTCTATTTGTTTTGAATTGAAACCATTCAACAAACATGTTCTATGTCCAGCTCTGTGTGCTGCTGAAGGACATTCTCCCCCTAACCTCTAAACCAGACTTATATACACTAGTGATGTCACACTGTTGTCCTCTCCTCTTATGATGATTACTGAACTGAAAATATCAGTAGAACTTATAAGACGTAATCAAAGTGATGCCAGGAGACAGTGATGCCAGGAGATAGTGATGCCAGGAGACAGTGATGCCAGGAGACAGTGATGCCAGGAGATAGTGATGCCAGGAGACAGTGATGCCAGGGCACATTTATTTTTGTCTGTTTAGGCACTGGCGCTATAATTGTTTAGTGATCCATTAGCTGGTAATTCATGAAGGAGATATACTGTATATTTTATGCCAGTAGTCTCTTTCTAAAACAGTATGACCCAGAAAGACCCAAAATCTCAGGGGGTGTGTGACAGAGCTGGACATATTGGACCAGATAAGCCCCACCTCAGCCCCACGAGCACCGGAGAGGAGAGAGCAGCTCTACTGGGAACTTCTGGTGCAACAACACACATTCATCCAGAGGTTTCTCAACCAAATCAATGTGTATGAGAAGATAATTCACTGAGAGATACAGGTACTGAAGCACAGCCAGACCCTCTCATAGGATCTTGCCAGAATCCATGTGTGTGTGTGTGTGTGTGTGTGTGTGTGTGTGTGTGTGTGTGTGTGTGTGTGTGTGTGTGTGTGTGTGTGTGTGTGTGTGTGTGTGTGTGTGTGTGTGTGTGTGTGTGTGTGTGTGCGTGCGTGTGTGTGTGCAGACAGAACATAACTGAAGTGGTGGCTCAACAAGCTCCCACAGTCTCCCTGCAGAATTAGACGTTTTATCCACGTTTCTCAAACAATTTATTTTTAAATCGATCCAAATGTCAACTTTCGAAATGTTTTTGACACCCTGGGTTGCTATTTCTGCTCTGTATCGTTCCATTTCTCCAAACGTCAGGTTTTGAAGTTAAGGGTTAAGTTTAGGGACTAACTTCGAATAGTTACGGTCAGGGTTAAAGTTAGGAATAGGTTTGGTAAATAATGTGTGCACCACTGGGATCGAAGACGCAACCTTCTGATCCAGTCATGAGATTGCACCCATCCACTGCACCCTAGCAAAGCCTACTTGATGGTAATTGCACTCACTGTTTTGAAGGCATTTGAAGGAATTTTCCAATGTCCTCAGGACATGGTTAGAAGTCCAATTTCTAAGTCAATCTTGGACGATCTCCCTGGAAAAGCCACAGATTTGGTGGTCATGGAAATGAAGGTTTGGTACCTGACAGCAGTGTGTCTGTGTGTGCAGGTAGCCTAGTGGTTAGATCGTTGGGCCAGTAACTAGAAGGTTGCTGGATCAAATCCCGAAGCTGACAGGGTAAAAATCTCTCGTTCTGCCCTGAGCAAGGCAGTTAACCCACTGATCCCCAGTTGCTGTGGATGTTGATTAAGGCAGCTGCCCACAGCTCTCTGATTCAGAGGGTTAAATTCAGAAGACACATTTCAGTTGAAGGCATTCAGTTGTACAACTGACTAGCTACAGTTGAAGTTGGAAGTTTACATACACCTTAGCCAATTCCTGACATTTAATCCGAGTAACAATTCTCTGTCTTAGGTCAGTTAGGATCACCACTTTATTTTAAGAATGTGACATGTCAGAATAATAGTAGAGAATGATTTGTTTCATTACTTTCCCAGTGGGTCAGAAGTTTGCATGCACTGCCTTAAAATGGTTTAACTTAGGTCAAACGTTCCGGGTAGCATTCCACAAGCTTCTCAAAATAAGTTGGGTGAATTTTGGCCCAGTATGATCTTTGTACGATTGTTTGTACAGATGAATGTGGTTCCTTCAGGCGTTTGGAAATTGCTCCCAAGGATGAACCAGACTTGTGAGGGTCAACATTTTTTTCTGAAGTCTTGATTTTCCCATGATGTCAAGCAAATAAGCACTGAGTTTGAAGGTAGGCCTTGAAATACATCCACAGGTACACCTCCAACTGACTCAAATTCAGAAGCTTCTAAAGCGATGACATTTTCTAGAATTTTCCAAGCTGTTTAAAGGCACAGTCAACTTAGTGTATGTAAACTTCTGACCCACTGGAATTGTGATACAGTGAATTATAAGTTTAATAATCTGTCTGTAAATATTTTTTTTACTTGTGTCATGCACAAAGTAGATGTCCTAACCGACTTGACAAAACTATAGTTTGATAACAAGAAATTTGTGGTGGATGAAAAATTAGTTATAATGACTACAACCTAAGTGTATGTAAACTTCTGACTTCAACTGTATCCCCCTTTCCCCTGTGTATGTGTCCATACATACATGTAAGTGAGTGTGTCTGCAGCTAACGGACAGCTGTTTGCCCTTTGCCCTTTCCTGCTGTTGACCCCTGGCGATGATGACCCCTCACTGATTCATGCAAATTAACTGACACTGTCCCTCTATCCCTGCTCTCATCTTCTCCTGTACGACCAATAATGTATTATCTTTGATTCTCCATCGATAGCTTCAGTTGAAGACCGTGTTTTAGTGGGTCAGAGAAGAGGAGCAGGAGGGTAAATATCACATTCAGAATTATAAGTCTGGGAACAGGACAACTTCACTATCAATTAAGAGAAAAACAGAGAAGACGAGAGCAGAGAGAGAGGGGAGAGGGAGAGGGGAGAGGGAGAGCAAGAGAGAGGGAGAGAGAGAGAGAGAGAGGGGAGAGGGAGAGCAAAAGAGAGGGAGAGCGAGAGCAAGAGAGAGGGAGAGCAAGAGAGAGGGGAGAGGGAGAGCAAGAGAGGGAAAGCAAGAGAGAGGGGAGAGGGAGAGCAAGAGAGAGGGGGGCAAGAGAGAGGGGAGAGGGAGAGCAAGAGAGAGGGAGAGAGAGAGAGGAAGAGCAAGAGAGAGGGAGAGCAAGAGAGAGGGAGAGAGAGAGGAGGGCGAGAGGGAGAAAGAGAGAGCAAGAGAGAGGGAGAGCAAGAGAGAGGGGAGAGGGAGAGCAAGAGAGAGGGGAGAGGGAGAGCAAGAGAGAGGGGAGAGGGAGAGCAAGAGAGAGGGGAGAGGGAGAGCAAGAGAGAGGGGAGAGGGAGAGCAAGAGAGAGGGGGAGCAAGAGAGAGGGGAGAGGGAGAGCAAGAGAGAGCAAGAGAGAGGGAGAGCAAGAGAGAGGGGAGAGGGAGAGCAAGAGAGAGCAAGAGAGAGGGGGAGCAAGAGAGAGGGGAGAGGGAGAGCAAAAGAGAGAGGGAGAGCAAGAGAGAGGGGAGAGGGAGAGCAAAAGAGAGGGAGAGCAAGAGAGAGGGGGCAAGAGAGAGGGGAGAGGGAGAGCAAGAGAGAGGGAGAGAGAGAGAGGAGGGTGAGAGGGAGAAAGAGAGAGCAAGAGAGAGGGAGAGCAAGAGAGAGGGGAGAGGGAGAGCAAGAGAGAGGGGAGAGGGAGAGCAAGAGAGAGCAAGAGAGAGGGGGAGCAAGAGAGAGGGGAGAGGGAGAGCAAGAGACAGGGAGAGCAAGAGAGAGGGGAGAGGGAGAGCAAAAGAGAGGGAGAGCAAGAGAGAGGGGGGCAAGAGAGAGGGAGAGCAAAATAGAGGGAGAGCAAGAGAGAGGGGAGAGGGAGAGCAAGAGAGAGGGAGAGAGAGAGGAGGGCGAGAGGGAGAAAGAGAGAGAGAGAGGAGGGCGAGAGGGAGAAAGAGAGAGCAAGAGAGAGGGGGAGAGGGAGAGCAAGAGAGGGGGGAGAGGGAGAGAGCAAGAGAGGGAGAGAGAGGAGAGCGGGATAGAGAAAGCAAGAGAGAAAGCAAGAGAGAAAGGAAGAGAGAAAGCCATGGTTCAACAACTACCTCATTAGAGGGAGAGAGAGGAGGGAGAGAGGGAGTATTCTGTTCTTACCCAAAGGGAGAAGTAAAGCTAATTGGGAGGCCTAGGCTGTAAAGGGGAGAGGTCTCCAACATAAGACACACACAGCACGTCCGAGCTAGAGTCTGCCTATGAACATGTTCAATCAATCCCTATCCCAGTACCATGTTCCCACATGCTTCAAGAGAACCACCACTGTTCCTGTTCCCAAGAAAGCGAAGGTAACTGAGCTAAATGACTGTAGCCCCATAGCACTCACTTCCGTCATCATGAAGTGCTTTGAGAGACTAGTCAAGGATCATATCCCCTCCACCCTACCTGACACACTCCAATTTGCTTACTGCCCCCAATAAGGCCACAGATGACGGAATCGCAATCACACTGCCCTAACCCATCTGGACAAGAGGAATACCTATGTAATAATGCTGTTAATTAATTACAGCTCAGCATTTAACCCCATAGTACCCTCCAAACTTGTCATTAAGCTCGAGATCCTGGGTCTCGCCACGCCCTGTGCAGCTGGGTCCTGGACTTTCTGACGGGCCGCCCCCAGGTGGTGAGGGTAGGAAACAACATCTCCACCCCGCTGATCCTCAACACTAGGGCCCCACAAGGGTGCGTTCTCAGCCCTCTCCTGTACTCCCCGTTTACCCATGACTGCGTGGCCATGCACGCCTCCAACTCAATCATCAAGTTTGCAGACGACACTAGAGTAGTAGGCTTGATTACCAACATCGACGAGACGGCCTACAGGGAGGAGGGGAAGGCCCTCGGAGTGTGGTGTCAGGAAAATAACCTCTCGCTCAACGTCAACTTCAGGAAACAGCAGAGGGAGCACCTCCTATCCACATCGACGGGACAGTAGTGGAGGAGGTGGAAAGTTTTAAGTTCCTCGGGGTACACATCACGGACAAACTGAAATGGTCCACCCACACAGACAGGAGGCTGAAGAAGCTTGTCACCAAAAACACTCGCAAACTTTTACAGACGCTCAATCGAGAGCATCCTGTCGGGCTGTATCACCGCCTGGTACACTAAATGCTCCGCCCACAACCGTAAGGCTCTTCAGAGGGTAGTGAGGTCTGCACAACGCATCACCAGGGGCAAACTACCTGCCCTCCAGGACACCTACAGCACTCGATGTCACAGGAAGGCCAAAACGATCATCAAGGACAACAACCACCCGAGCCACTGCCTGTTCACCCCGCTATCATCCAGAAGGCGAGGTCAGTACAGTGCATCAATGCTGGGACCGAGAGACTGAAAAACAGCTTCTATCTCAAGGCCATCAGACTGTTAAACAGCTATCACTAACATTGAGTGGCTGCTGCCAACATACAGACACACATCTCTAGCCACTTTAATAATAAAAAATTGGATGTAATAAATGTATCACTAGTCACTTTAAACAATGCCACTTAATATAATGTTTCTATACCCTACATTACTCATCTCATATGTACATACTGTACTCTATACCATCTACTGCATCTTGCCTATGCCATTCGGCCATCGCTCATCCATATATTTATATGTACATATTCTTAATCATTCCTCTCCATTAGGTAATTGTTGTGAAAATGTTAGATTACTTGTTAGATATTACTGCACGGTCGGAACTAGAAGCACAAGCATTTCACGACACTTGCATTAACATCTGCTAACCATGTGTATGTGACCAATAAAATGTGATTTGATGTTCACTCAGCTATCACAGTAAGCTGGGGAAGGCTCATTATTTCTGTTGAAGCCACCTGCACAGTGCTGGAGAGAGTCGTTAATGTAAAACTGTTTAACACAATATTTCACAGTTGCAACATGCTGAAAATGGTTTCATAGTGTTCCTATCATCTCTCCGACCAGTACTGCACTAGCTTTTCAATAAAAATGGTGTCAAACATGATTTAGACCATGTTCATGGAAAACTTTTAAAAATACATTCTGTCTCCGATTATCGATCATTTCTGTGTTGTATTACTAGCATTGTGGAAACGGCCTGAAAACTTGATTTCAAAGATCAAATGTTACATAGTTCAAATTTATGTGTGTTTTATCTCTTACATTGCTGTCCAAGTTTTGCTTTAATATGACAAGAAATACTGATTTTAGACGTTGTCAAGTCCTACAAGCCCTCAGTCTCACATCAGAATTAGACATTGTCAAGTCCTACAAGCCCTCAGTCTCACATCAGAATTAGACATTCTTTCATGACTTCCCCCGAAGTCGGTCCCTCTCCTTGTTCATGCGGTGTTCGACGTCACCGGTCTTCTCGCCATCGCTGATCGACCATTGATTTTCATTTGGTTTTGTCTTTGTTTTCAACACACCTGGTTTTCATTATCCAATGACATGTTCATGTGTTTAACCCTCTGTTTCCCCATGTTTGTTGTGCGTGATTATTTCTATGTTCAGTTCGGTTCATGATGGCTGGTTTTTCGACAGGTGCTGTGTTCACCCGTGCGTAATATTCACCGTTGGTTATTGGTCAAGTATATTTGTTTACCTTGTGCCTTTATTTTTTGAGTAAAGTATGTTGCTCACTCATTTTGCTCTCCTGCGCATTGACTTCATGCACCAGCTACACTCACCTTCTGACACATTCATCCATGTTTCTCACATGTCTAATTTCAAAGTTGTTCTAAACGTCAAATTTCAAAGTGTTTAATGTTAAGGTTAGGCATGAACTCTGAACGGTTAAGGTCAGGGTTAAGGTTTGGGATAGGCTTAAAACAAAAATATCAAGATCAGTTTCTATCGCTGGATTCGAAACTGCAACCTTGAGAATCATAGGCGGAATCCACCTTCCCCAACACCCTAGCAAAACCAAAACCTAAACCTATTTTGAAGGTAACAGCACTTACTGTTGCCCCTAGTGGCCGGTTTCCATCATCTCCCAACATCGTCACACATGGATGAACATCAAATACTGACTTGTATCACGGTCGACCGGCTGGTTAAGTTACATGTCATTACCAAACAATGGATTATCTCTCAGAACCTGGACCACATAGCTAACCCATGGGTACCCTAGGCACCCATTGTGTAATAGAATTAGGCAAATGCATACTAATGTGCACATTCTTTACACTATGAGGTTTCTCACATAGTGAGCGTGTCCAGGCTACACAGCTAAAGTGTACAAAGAGCGAGATTCTCTCAATAATTGACATTCAATTAACTGCAAAAAGGAGGAGGAGGAGGGAGATGGAGTGACCCAGTGACCAATAGAGGTCTTCGCTCAGCGTGCAGTATTCTCTCTTTGACTATCTTTCTCGTGAGCTCACCCTGCGAGAGTGCAAAGCAAGCTAATACAATGAGCAAAATACTATTCATGTTTTTAATATTCAAGAAATTAGGAAAAATGTGCTTTTTTCAACTGATTTTATACCAAGGACTGGCAAGCTATAGTCCTTTCACATCCATTGTAGAACTGACTGAAACAGTGTAAGTTAACCTAGGGCGGCAGGTAGCCTAGTGGTTAGAGTGTTGGGCCGGTAATCGAAAGTTGGCTGGATCAAATCCCCGAGTTGACAAGGTAAGCATCTGTGGTCCTGCATTGCCACTGCTCCAGAGTCCAATGGTGGCAAGCTTTATGCATGGTGATCTTAGGCTTGTGTGTGGCTGCTCAGCCATGGAGACCTATTTCATGAAACTCTTGACAAACAGTTATTGTGCTGACGTAGCTTCCAGAGGCACTTGGAACTCGGTAGTTAGTGAGTGTTGCAACCAAGGACAGACTATCACGTTCTGTGAGCTTGTGTCCCCTACCACTTCCTGACTGATCTGTTGTTGCTCATAGATGTTTCCACTTAACAATAACAGCACTTGCAGTTAACCAGGGCAGAAATGTGACAAACTGACTCGTTGGAAAGGTGGCATCCTATGACGGTGCCACGTTGAAAGTCACTGAGCTCTTCAGTAAGGACATTCTACAGCCAATGTTTGTCTACGGAGATTGTTTGGCTGTGTGCTCGATTTTATACACCCGTCAGCAACGGGTGTGGCTGATCCACTCATTTGAAAGGGTGCCCACATACTGCTGTATATACAGTAACAAGACAAAGTATGTGAACCCTTTGGAATGACCTGGATTCTGCATAAATTGGTCATAACATTTGATCTGATCTTCATCTAAGTCACAACAATAGACAAACACAGTCTGCTTAAACTAATAACACACAAACAATTATACGTTTTCATGTCTTTATTGAACACACTGTAAACATTGACAGTGTAGGTTCGATTTAATAACTGGTTGACCCTCCTTTGGCAGCAATAAACGTTTTCTGTAGTTGCGGATCAGACCTGCCCAACGGTCAGGAGGAATTTTGGACCATTCATCTTTACAAAACTGTTTCAGTTCAGCAATATTCTTGGGATGTCTGGTGTGAACCACTCTCGAGGTCATGCCACAGCATCTCAATCGGGTTGAGGTCAGGACTCTGACTGGGCCACTCCAGAAGGCGTATTTTCTTCTGTTGAAGCCATTCTGTTATTGATTTACTTCTGTGTTTGGGGTCGTTGTCCTGTTGATTCACCCAGATTCTGTTGAGCTTTAATTGGCGGACAGAGAGCCTTACATTCTCCTGCAAAATGTCTTGATAAACTTGGGAATTCATTTTTCCGTTGATGATAGTAAGCTGTCCAGGCCCTGAGGCAGCAAAGCAGCCCCATACCATGATCGTCCCTCCACCATACTTTACAGTTGGGATGAGGTTTTGATGATGGTGTGCTGTGCCTTTTTTGTCTCCACACATAGTGTTGTGTGTTCCTTCCTTCCTTCCAAACAACTCAACTGTAGTTTCATCTGTCTACAGAATATTTTGCCAGAAGCTCTGTGGAACATCCAGATGCTCTTTTGTGAACTTCAGATGTTCAGCAATGGTTTTTTTGGACAGCAGTGGCTTCTTCCGTGGTGTCCTCCCATGAACATCATTCTTGTTTAGTGTTTTACATATCAGAGATGTTAGCATGTTCCATAGATTTCTGTAAGTCTTTAGCTGACACTCTAGGATTCTTCTTAATGTCATTGAGCATTCTACGCTGTCTCTTCCAGTCATCTTTACAGGATGGCCACTCCTAAGGAGAGTAGCAACAGTGCTGAACTTTCTCCATTTACAGACAATTTGTCTTACCGTGGACTGATGAACATCGAGGCTTTTAGAGATTATTTTGTAACCCTTCCCGGCTTTATGCAAGTCAGCAATTTCAGCAAGATCTCTTTTGTTCGAGGCGTGGTTCACATCAGGCAATGCTTCTTCTGAATAGCAAACTCAAATTGTGTGAGTGTTTATCGGGCAGGGCAGCTCTAACCCTCATCTCCAATCGTGTCTCATTGATTGATTCCATTGACTCATGATTCCAATTAGCCTTTGGAGAAGTCATTAGCCTAAGGGTTCACATACTTTTTCCAACCTATGTTTAAATGATGTATTCAATATAGACAAGAAAAATACAATCATTTGTGTGTTTTTAGTTTAAGCACCCTGTGTTTGTCTATTGTTGTGACTAAGATGAAGATCAGATAAAATTGTATGACTAATTTATGCAGAAATGCAGGTAATTCCAAAGGGTTGACATACTTTTTCTTGCCACTGTGTAGTGTGCCAGTGCTGGTCCCTGAACTGCAGGTTGAGGACCATTGCATTAAAATCCTTTCCATTTCTAAACACTAACGAACTAGCTCTGCCCTGTAAATGTCTACTCTCCAGAATAATGCTGAGTTTATTTAGTGTTTAACCAATTAGTTTAGTCTTCAAACCTGCAGGCTAAATGTCTCAGTTAGGACCACAGTTTGCGTGCGTGCGTGCGTGCAAGTGTGCTTACGTGTTTTTTTACCCCAGCATAAATTATCCAGTGCAAAGCCACCTCCTCTCCACCCTTAATCGTATGACTTGTCTCTCTAGCCAAGCATGCTGTCCAAACCAAACACTATGCAACATCTAATGACAACAGGTTTTCCTCCACCTCTCAGATAACAGTCAACAGCCACATTTAGCTCATGTCTCTCTTCCTTATCTATCCCCATCTGCCCTACTTCCTCCCCCTTTTCCCCCCTGATTGATGACTGAAGGGAGGGAGATCTGTGGATGGCAGAATGGAGAGGATAGATGGATGGACTGAGGAGGGAAAGGGTGGAGAAATAGAATGAAAAATAGAGACTGAGGATACGAGAGAAGAATAGAGAGAGAAAGAGATGGGGTGCAAACTGCTGTCGTTCTCCAACCCCTGGGTAACATTACCCATCTCCTATTCCAGTTATTCCTCCCATCTCTGTAAATACCACCCACTCTACTCTACACAGACATTAGCATAAACAACTGCCAGCCAGGCAGATCTGAGAGGTCTAAGTCCAACATAGAACAATATCAGAAGGTACAGTGAGTGGGGTGTGTGTGTGTGTGTGTGTGTGTGTGTGTGTGTGTGTGTGTGTGTGTGTGTGTGTGTGTGTGTGTGTGTGTGTGTGTGTGTGTGTGTGTGTGTGTGTGTGTGTGTGTGTGTGTGTGTGTGTGTGTGTGTGTGTGTGTGTGTGTGTGTGTGTGTGTGTGTGTGTGTGTGTGTGTGTGTCAGAAGGTACAGAATGGTTTTACGTATTTTCCCCAGAATTGTATAATGGTTTAACGATATTTGTATTTATTATGGAGCCCCATTAGCTGCTGCCAAGGCAACTGCTACTTATCCTGGGGCCTGGCAAAATGAAGGCAGTTATACCATTTTTAAAACATTACAATACATTCATTACAGAATTCACAACACACTGTGTGCCCTCAGGCCCATACTCCACTACCACATATCTACAACGCAAAATCCATATGTACGAGTGTGTATAGTGCGTATGTTATCATGTGTGTGTATGAATGTGTCTGTGCCTATGTTTGTGTTACTTCACAGTCCCCGCTGTTCCAAGAGCTGTATTTTTACCTGCTTTTTGAAACAGATTCTACTGCTTTCATCAGTTACTTGATGTGGAATAGACTTCCATGTAGTCTTGGCTCTATGTAGTACTTTGCCCCTCCCATAGTCTGTTCTGGACTTTGGGACTGTGAAGAGACATCTGGTGGCATGTCTTGTGGAGTATGCATGGGTATCCAAGCTAGTATTTTAAACAAACAGCTCGGTACCTTCAACACATCAACACCTCTTACAAAAACAAGTAATAAGGAAGTGGATCTCTCTTCCACTTTGAGCCATGAGAGATTGACATGCATGTCATTAATGTTAACGCTCCGTGTACTTTTAAGGGCCAGCCGTGCTGCCCTGGTCTGAGCCAAACTGCACATTTCCCAAGTCCCTCTTTGTGGCACCTGACCACACTACTGAACAGTAGTCCAGGTGCGACAAAACCAGGGCCTGTAGGACCTGCCTTGTTGATAGTGTTGTTAAGAAGGCAGAGCAGTGCTTTATCATGGACAGACTTCTCCCCATCTTAGTTGCTGTTGTATCAATATGTTTTGACCATCACCTCAACTTGCTCAATTTCCATATTATTCATTACGAGATGTAGTTGAGGTTAGGGTTTAGTGAATGATTTGTCCCAAATACAATGCTTTTAGTTTTGGAAATATTTAGGACTAACTTATTCCTTGCTACCCATTCCAAAACTAACTGCAGCTCTTTGTTAAGTGTTGCAGTCATTTCAGTCGCTGTAGTAGCCGATGAGTATAGTGTTGAGTCATCCGCATACATAGACACACTGGCTTTACTCAAAGCCAGTGGCATGTCATTAGTAAAGATTAAAAGTAAGGGGCCTAAACAGCTACCCTGGGGAATTCCTGCTTCTACCTGGATTATGTTTGAGAGGCTTCCATTAAAAGAACACCCTCTGTGTTCTGTTAGACAAGTAACTCTTTATCCACATTATAGCAGGTGGTGTAAAGCCATAACACAAATATTTTTTCCCAGCAGCAGACTATGATCGATAATGTCAAAAGCTGCACTGAAGTCTAACAAGACATATCTATACTGACACAGAATGGATACTGCCATTTTAAACACAAGGAAAAGGAACTAATTCCCAAACTGAAAAGAGACACGGTCATACGCACCGAGACCATTTGTGTTACAACAAGCTCTCACAGTCTCACTGCAGAATTATACGTTCATCCACATTCTCCAAACATCAAATTTGGAAGTGTTTTTTGTTGTTGCTCCTGCTCCTCTGTATCGTTCCATTTCTCCAAACGTCAAATCATTCATTCTGGTGACTTCAACCTCCCGAAGTCTGCCTTCGATTCATTTCTTTCCAACTCTCTCTTTCCCCTCCTTTCCTCTTTTGACCTCACCCAGTCCCCTCCAACTCACAAGGCAGGCAATACGCTTAACCTCACCCTTTCCCAGTCCCCTCCAACTCACAAGTCAGGCAATACGCTTGCAACTTATCCAGAATGCAGCAGCCCGTCTGGTTTTCAACCTTCCCAAGCTCTCTCATGTCACCCCACTCCTCCTCACACTCCACTGGCTGCTAGTTGAAGCTCGCATCTGCTACAAGACCATGGTGCTTACCTACGGAACAGCGAGAGGAGCTGCCCCTCCCTACCTTCGGGCTATGCTCAAACCCTACACTCCGTTCTGCCACCTCAGGTCTCTTAACCTTCCCACCCCTACGGGAGGGCAGCTCCCACTCAAAGCTCTTCTCTGTCCTGTACCCCAATGGTGGAACCAGCTTCCCCATGAAGAGTAAATGCCAATCTTCCAAAAACACATCCCTTAAGAACCCTACCCCCACCAGACCATCATCCCTTAAGAACCCTACCCCCACCAGACCATCATCCCTTAAGAACCCTACCCCCACCAGACCATCATTCCTTAAGAACCCTACCCCCACCAGACCATCATCCCTTAAGAACCCTACCCCCACCAGACCATCATCCCTTAAGAACCCTACCCCCACCAGACACACATCCCTTAAGAACCCTACCCCCACCAAATACACATCCCTTAAGAACCCTACCCCCACCAGACACACACATCCCTTAAGAACCCTACCCCCACCAGACACACACATCCCTTAAGAACCCTACCCCCAACAGACACACATCCCTTAAGAACCCTACCCCCACCAAACACACATCCCTTAAGAACCCTACCCCCACCAGACACACACATCCCTTAAGAACCCTACCCCCACTAGACACACACATCCCTTAAGAACCCTACCCCCACCAGACCATCATCCCTTAAGAACCCTACCCCCACCAGACACACACAATCCTTAAGAACCCTACCCCCACCAGACACACACATCCCTACAAATACTCCGCTCCCACCCATGCAGAGTAGAGTAGGATTCCATCAGTGATAGTAGCACGTGTGTGTGTGTGTGTGTGTGTGTGTGTGTGTGTGTGTGTGTGTGTGTGTGTGTGTGTGTGTGTGTGTGTGTGTGTGTGTGTGTGTGTGTGTGTGTGTGAGCGCGTGCGTGAGTGTGCATGTCTGTGTGTGCGTGTGTGTATGTGTCTTTGCGTGCGTGCGTGCGTGTATGTGCATGTGTGTGCGAGAGCCTTCATTAGTAGCACACAGCGCCAACCCTCGTTCTCCAGCGCCCAACCCCTCTGGTCCCTAGGGGGACGTTGTAGCAGGATAGATGGTCCTCTGCTCTCTCGGCAGAATGACATATTCACTGCTAGATTGCTACTAATGAATGCTCTCGCTCATACACACACAAAGACATATGCACACACACACCGTAGAAAACACACACACAAGCAGACACAAAAGGAGACAAACATGTTCAAAAGGTTGTTGTGTAAAATAACCAATTAGGGTAGAAAGGGAAGGGTGGGGGGTTGAAGGGGGAGAGGGTGGAGGGTTGAAGGGGGAGAGGGTGGGGGGTTGAAGGGGGAGAGGGTGGGGGGTTGAAGGGGGTGAGGGTGGAGGGTTGAAGGGGGTGAGGGTGGAGGGTTGAAGGGGGTGAGGGTGGAGGGTTGAAGACGGAGAGGGTGGAGGGTTGAAGGGAGAGAAGGTGGGGGGTTGAAGGAAGAGAGGGTGGGAGGTTGAAGGGGGAGGGGTGGGGGTGGGGGTTGAAGGGGGGAGAGGGTGGGGGTGGGGGGTGGGGGATGAAGGGGAGGGGGGAGAAGGGGTTGAGGGTGGGGGGAGAGTGTGGGGGTGGGGGTTGAAGGGGGAGAGAGTGGGGGTTGAAGGGGGAGAGGGTGGGGTGTGAAGGGGGAAGGGGGTTGAAGGGGGAGAGGGTGGGGGGTTGAAGGGGGGAGGGTGGGGGGTTGAAGGGGGAGAGAGTGGGGGGTTGAAGGGGGGAGAGGGAGGGTGGGGGTGGGGGGATGAAGGGGGGGAGGGTGGGGGGTTGAAGGGGGAGAGGGTGGGGGTGGGGGTGGGGGGATGAAGGGGGAGAGAGTGGGGGTTGAAGGGGGAGAGAGTGGGGGATTGAAGGGGGGGAGAGAGGGGGGTTGGGGGGAAGGGGGGGGTGGGGGGATGAAGGGGGGAGGGTGGGGGTGAAGGGGGGATGAGGGGAGGGGTGGGGGTTGAAGGGGGAGAGGGTGGGGGAGGGTGGGGGTGGGGGGTGGGGGGTTGAAGGGGAAGAGGGTGGAGGTTTGAAGGGGAGAGGGTGGAGGGTTGAAGGGGGAGAGGGTGGAGGGTTGAAGGGGGAGAGGGTGGGGGTGGGGGTGGGGGGTTGAAGAGGGAGAGGGTGGAGGGTTGAAGGGAGAGAGGGTGGAGGGTTGAAGGGGGAGAGGGTGGGGGTGGGTGTGGGGGGTTGAAGGGGGAGAGGGTGGAGGGTTGGTGTGGACATGAAGGAGAGGTCACCTCTGGGTGAGGAGGGGTTGTTATAGGGGACAGAGGGGAGAAGGTTGGGGGATGTGTGTCAGTTAGAGGGTAATAGAGAGGTTGGATTAAGGTGGGAGGGGAGGGATGGAGAAAAGGAATTTAAGGAGAGATGAAGAATGGTGAGACAGAGGGATTTTCTGGAGGAGAGGGGGCAATGGAGAGACAGAGAGAAAGAGGGGAGTTTGTAATGAGAAGAGATGTATGCTGCACATGTCTGGACGCAAGAGAGCGAGACAACCATGGGCTTACCAGTACTGCATGACTGCTTCCATCATTCCTACACACACACGCACGCACACACGCGCGCGCACACACACACAGACAGACACACACACAGACAGACACACACACAGACAGACACACACACAGACAGACAAACACACAGACGGACACACACACAGAAGTGGAGGAGAAAACAGTGTGCCTCTGATTAGGTTTGTGTCCTCAGGGAAGATGGTCTGACATGCTGTAGAAAATGAACAGTCAGGGAAAACATTGTTTTCCCAATTAAACATAAACCTTACACTGGTCTCATTACACAAAACACATACATACGCACACACACAAACATACAAACACACACACATTTATCTGCTCTGCTCAGAGAGATGGAGCACCGTGACAGTTATTTAAGATACTCTGAGAGTTATTTAAGATACTCAAAGAGGTTTTCGGATGATGGGCAGGGACTCTGCTGTCCTAGCTTAATATATAATAATAATATATAATAATATAATAATATATAATAATAATATATGCCATTTAGCAGACGCTTTTATCCAAAGCGACTTACAGTCATGTGTGCATACATTCTACGTATGGGTGGTCCCGGGAATCGAACCCACTACCCTGGCGTTACAAGCGCCATGCTCTACCAACTGTGCTACAGAAGGACCACCAGCTTCAGGGGGAAGATGGACAGGGACTCTGCTGTCCTAGCTTCAGGGGGAAGATGGACAGGGACTCTGCTGTCCTAGCTTCAGGGGGAAGATGAACAGGGACTCTGCTGTCCTAGCTTCAGGGGGAAGATGGACAGGGACTCTGCTGTCCTAGCTTCAGGGGGAAGATGGACAGGGACTCTGCTGTCCTAGCTTCAGGGGGAAGATGGGGAAGGACTCTGCTGTCCTAGCTTCAGCGGGAAGATGGGGAGGGACTCTGCTGTCCTAGCTTCAGGGGGAAGATGGGGAGGGACTCTGCTGTCCTGGCTTCAGTGGGAAGATGGGGAGGGACTCTGCTGTCCTAGCTTCAGGGGGAAGATGGACAGGGACTCTGCTGTCCTAGCTTCAGGTGGAAGATGGGGAGGGGCTCTGCTGTCCTAGCTTCAGGGGGAAGATGGACAGGGACTCTGCTGTCCTAGCTTCAGGGGGAAGATGGACAGGGACTCTGCTGTCCTAGCTTCAGGGGGAAGATGGGGAGGGACTCTGCTGTCCTAGCTTCAGGGGGAAGATGGACAGGGACTCTGCTGTCCTAGCTTCAGGGGGAAGATGGACAGGGCCTCTGCTGTCCTAGCTTCAGGGGGAAGATGGACAGGGCCTCTGCTGTCCTAGCTTCAGGGGGAAGATGGACAGGGCCTCTGCTGTCCTAGCTTCAGGGGGAAGATGGACAGGGACTCTGCTGTCCTAGCTTCAGGGGGAAGATGGACAGGGACTCTGCTGTCCTAGCTTCAGGGGGAAGATGGGGAGGGACTCTGCTGTCCTAGCTTCAGGGGAAGATGGACAGGGGCTCTGCTGTCCTAGCTTCAGGGGGAAGATGGTCCCGGGAATCGAACCCACTACCCTGGCGTTACAAGCGCCATGCTCTACCAACTGTGCTACAGAAGGACCACCAGCTTCAGGGGAAGATGGAGAGGGACTCTGCTGTCCTAGCTTCAGGGGGAAGATGGACAGGGACTCTGCTGTCCTAGCTTCAGGGGGAAGATGGACAGGGACTCTGCTGTCCTAGCTTCAGGGGAAGATGGACAGGGCCTCTGCTGTCCTAGCTTCAGGGGAAGATGGACAGGGCCTCTGCTGTCCTAGCTTCAGGGGAAGATGGACAGGGCCTCTGCTGTCCTAGCTTCAGGGGAAGATGGACAGGGACTCTGCTGTCCTAGCTTCAGGGGGAAGATGGACAGGGACTCTGCTGTCCTAGCTTCAGGGGAAGATGGGGAGGGACTCTGCTGTCCTAGCTTCAGGGGGAAGATGGACAGGGGCTCTGCTGTCCTAGCTTCAGGGGGAAGATGGTCGGGAATCGAACCCACTACCCTGGCGTTACAAGCGCCATGCTCTACCAACTGTGCTACAGAAGGACCACCAGCTTCAGGGGAAGATGGACAGGGACTCTGCTGTCCTAGCTTCAGGGGAAGATGGACAGGGACTCTGCTGTCCTAGCTTCAGGGGAAGATGAACAGGGACTCTGCTTTTGTCACTTCTAGGTTAGACTACTGCAATGCTCTATTTTCCGGCTACCCGGATAAAGCACTAAATAAACTTCAGTTAGTGCTAAATACGGCTGCTAGAATCCTGACTAGAACCAAAAAATTTGATCATATTACTCCAGTGCTAGCCTCTCTACACTGGCTTCCTGTCAAAGCAAGGGCTGATTTCAAGGTTTTACTGCTAACCTACAAAGCATTACATGGGCTTGCTCCTACCTACCTCTCTGATTTGGTCCTGCCGTACATACCTACACGTACGCTACGGTCACAAGACGCAGGCCTCCTAATTGTCCCTAGAATTTCTAAGCAAACAGCTGGAGGCAGGGCTTTCTCCTATAGAGCTCCATTTTTATGGAACGGTCTGCCTACCCATGTCAGAGACGCAAACTCGGTCTCAACCTTTAAGTCTTTACTGAAGACTCATCTCTTCAGTGGGTCATATGATTGAGTGTAGTCTGGCCCAGGAGTGGGAAGGTGAACGGAAAGGCTCTGGAGCAACGAACCGCCCTTGCTGTCTCTGCCTGGCCGGTTCCCCTCTTTCCACTGGGATTCTCTGCCTCTAACCCTGTTACGGGGGCTGAGTCACTGGCTTGCTGGGGCTCTCTCGTGCCGTCCCTGGGGGGGTGCGTCACCTGGGTGGGTTGATTCACTGTTGTGGTCGGCCTGTCTGGGTTGCCCCCCTTGGGTTGTACCGTGGCGGAGATCTTTGTGGGCTATACTCGGCCTTGTCTCAGGATGGTAAGTTGGTGGTTGAAGATATCCCTCTAGTGGTGTGGGGGATGTGCTTTGGCAAAGTGGGTGGGGTTATATCCTTCCTGTTTGGCCCTGTCCGGTGTCCTCGGATGGGGCCACAGTGTCTCCTGACCCCTCCTGTCTCAGCCTCCAGTATTTATGCTGCAGTAGTTTATGTGTCGGGGGCTAGGGTCAGTTTGTTATATCTGGAGTACTTCTCCTGTCCTATTCGGTGTCCTGTGTGAATCTAAGTGTGCGTTCTCTAATTCTCTCCTTCTCTCTTTCTTTCTCTCTCTCGGAGGACCTGAGCCCTAGGACCATGTCCCAGGACTACCTGACATGAGGACTCCTTGCTGTCCCCAGTCCACCTGGCCATGCTCCTGCTCCAGTTTCAACTGACCTGAGCCCTAGGACCGTGCCCCAGGACTACCTGACATGAAGGCTCCTTGCTGTCCCCAGTCCACCTGACTGTGCTGCTGCTCCAGTTTCAACTGTTCTGCCTTATTATTATTCGACCATGCTGGTCATTTATGAACATTTGAACATCTTGGTCATGTTCTGTTATAATCTCTACCCGGCACAGCCAGAAGAGGACTGGCCACCCCACATAGCCCGGTTCCTCTCTAGGTTTCTTCCTAGGTTTTGGCCTTTCTAGGGAGTTTTCCTAGCCACTGTGCTTTTACACCTGCATTGTTTGCTGTTTGGGGTTTTAGGCTGGGTTTCTGTACAGCACTTTGAGATATCAGCTGATGTACGAAGGGCTATATAAATAAATTTGATTTGATTTGATTTTGATTTGATTTGATTTGAAGATGAACAGGGACTCTGCTGTCCTAGCTTCAGGGGGAAGATGGACAGGGACTCTGCTGTCCTAGCTTCAGGGGGAAGATGAACAGGGACTCTGCTGTCCTAGCTTCAGGGGGAAGATGGACAGGGCTCTGCTGTCCTAGCTTCAGGGGGAAGATGGACAGGGACTCTGCTGTCCTAGCTTCAGGGGGAAGATGGACAGGGACTCTGCTGTCCTAGCTTCAGGGGAAGATGGGGAAGGACTCTGCTGTCCTAGCTTCAGGGGGAAGATGGGGAGGGACTCTGCTGTCCTAGCTTCAGGGGGAAGATGGGGAAGGACTCTGCTGTCCTAGCTTCAGTGGGGAGGGACTCTGCTGTCCTAGCTTCAGGGGGAAGATGGGGGACTCTTCTGTCCTAGCTTCAGGTGGAAGATGGGGAGGGGCTCTGCTGTCCTAGCTTCAGGGGGAAGATGGACAGGGACTCTGCTGTCCTAGCTTCAGGGGGAAGATGGACAGGGACTCTGCTGTCCTAGCTTCAGGGGGAAGATGGACAGGGACTCTGCTGTCCTAGCTTCAGGGGGAAGATGGACAGGGACTCTGCTGTCCTAGCTTCAGGGGGAAGATGGACAGGGACTCTGCTGTCCTAGCTTCAGGGGGAAGATGGACAGGGACTCTGCTGTCCTAGCTTCAGGGGAAGATGGACAGGGCCTCTGCTGTCCTAGCTTCAGGGGGAAGATGGACAGGGACTCTGCTGTCCTAGCTTCAGGGGAAGATGGACAGGACCTCTGCTGTCCTAGCTTCAGGGGGAAGATGGACAGGGACTCTGCTGTCCTAGCTTCAGGGGGAAGATGGAAGGACTCTGCTGTCCTAGCTTCAGGGGAAGATGGGGAGGGACTCTGCTGTCCTAGCTTCAGGGGGAAGATGGACAGGGACTCTGCTGTCCTAGCTTCAGGGGGAAGATGGACAGGGGCTCTGCTGTCCTAGCTTCAGGGGGAAGATGGACAGGGGCTCTGCTGTCCTAGCTTCAGGGGGAAGATGGACAGGGACTCTGCTGTCCTAGCTTCAGGGGGAAGATGGACAGGGACTCTGCTGTCCTAGCTTCAGCGGGAAGATGGACAGGGACTCTGCTGTCCTAGCTTCAGGGGGAAGATGGGGAGGGACTCTGCTGTCCTAGCTTCAGGGGGAAGATGGACAGGGACTCTGCTGTCCTAGCTTCAGCAGGAAGATGGGGAGGGACTCTGCTGTCCTAGCTTCAGAGGGAAGCTGGTTCCACCATTGAGGTACCAGGACAGAGAAGAGCTTTGACTGAGGTGAGAGGGAGCTGCCCTCCCGTAGTGGTGGGAGGGAAAAGAGACCAGAGGTGGCAGAACAGAGTGTCAGGTTGTAGGTTGTAGGTTTTGAACAGAGCCTGAAGGAGGGGCAGTTCCCCCTGCTGCTTCGTAGGCAAGCAGCAGGGTCTTGAAGATGATGCCAGCTTCGACTGGGAGTCAGTGGAGTGTGTGGAGGAGCGGGGCATTTAGGATCTTGTATACAAGACACGCGTCAGTGTATTGCACACGATTTTCCTGCCTCTGTAGTCGAAACGTTTCGTATGTATCGGAAATTAGCTCGGTTGAATTTGATTATTTGAGTTACCTTTTTTACCTGCTTTTTGAAAGAGAGGTTGGAAATATGATGTTTTAACCCTATCCATCACCTTAACCCTGATCCTATCCATCACCTTAACCCTGATCCTATCCATCACCTTAACCCTGATCCTATCCATCACCTTAACCCTGATCCTATCCATCACCTTAACCCTGACCTTAACCCTGACCTTAACCCTGACCTTAACCCTGATCCTATCCATCACCTTAACCCTGACCTTAACCCTGACCCTATCCATCACCTTAACCCTGATCCTATCCATCACCTTAACCCTGACCTTAACCCTGACCTTAACCCTGACCTTAACCCTGATCCTATCCATCACCTTAACCCTGACCTTAACCCTGACCCTATCCATCACCTTAACCCTGATCCTATCCATCACCTTAACCCTGATCCTATCCATCACCTTAACCCTGATCCTATCCATCACCTTAACCCTGACCTTAACCCTGACCTTAACCCTGACCTTAACCCTGACCTTAACCCTGACCTTAATCCTGACCTTAACCCTGATCCTATCCATCACCTTAACCCTGATCCTATCCATCACCTTAACCCTGATCCTATCCATCACATTAACCCTGACCTTAACCCTGACCTTAACCCTGACCCTATCCATCACCTTAACCCTGACCTTAACCCTGATCCTATCCATCACCTTAACCCTGATCCTATCCATCACCTTAACCCTGACCTTAACCCTGATCCTATCCATCACCTTAACCCTGATCCTATCCATCACCTTAACCCTGACCTTAAACCTGACCCTATCCATCACCTTAACCCTGACCTTAACCCTGATCCTATCCATCACCTTAACCCTGACCTTAACCCTGACCCTATCCATCACCTTAACCCTGACCTTAACCCTGACCCTATCCATCACCTTAACCCTGACCTTAACCCTGACCCTATCCATCACCTTAACCCTGACCTTAACCCTGACCCTATCCATCACCTTAACCCTGACCTTAACCCTGACATTAACCCTGACATTAACCCTGACCTTAACCCTGACCTTAACCCTGACCCTATCCATCACCTTAACCCTGACATTAACCCTGACCTTAACCCTGACATTAACCCTGACCTTAACCCTGACCCTATCCATCACCTTAACCCTGACCCTATCCATCACCTTAACCCTGACCCTATCCATCACCTTAACCCTGACCCTATCCATCACCTTAACCCTGACCTTAACCCTGACCCTATCCATCACCTTAACCCTGACCTTAACCCTGACCCTATCCATCACCTTAACCCTGACATTAACCCTGACCTTAACCCTGACCCTATCCATCACCTTAACCCTGACCTTAAACCTGATCCTATCCATCACCTTAACCCTGACCTTAACCCTGACCTTAACCATTCGGAATTCATGCCTAAACTTAACCTTCGGAAGTTGACGTTTATCCCCTCCCCCCGGACAAACATTGATTAAACAGTTTTAACAAATCTGTTTGTATAATTTAAAAACTGATTATTAACTGTTGTATTGTGTTCTGTGTTGTTCTATGAGAAAGAGCAGCTCCATTTTATTTCCAATTCAAAACTAATTGCACATCAAACCTCCTAATTTCAAGAGCTCAATAACCAGCAGATTTACTGAACATAAATCATCAACATTAATGATCAGCCCGATGTCAACCATCAACATTAATGATCAGCCCGATGTCAACCATCAACATTAATGATCAGCCCGATGTCAACCATCAACATTAATGATCAGCCCGATGTCAACCATCAACATTAATGATCAGCCCGATGTCAACCATCAACATTAATGATCAGCCCGATGTCAACCATCAACATTAATGATCAGCCCGATGTCAACCATCAACATTAATGATCAGCCCGATGTTAACCATCAACATTAATGATCAGCCCGATGTTAACCATCAACATTAATGATCAGCCCGATGTTAACCATCAACATTAATGATCAGCCCGATGTTAACCATCAACATTAATGATCAGCCCGATGTCAACCATCAACATTAATGATCAGCCCGATGTTAACCATCAACATTAATGATCAGCCCGATGTCAACCATCAACATTAATGATCAGCCCGATGTCAACCATCAACATTAATGATCAGCCCGATGTTAACCATCAACATTAATGATCAGCCCGATGTTAACCATCAACATTAATGATCAGCCCGATGTTAACCATCAACATTAATGATCAGCCCGATGTTAACCATCAACATTAATGATCAGCCCAATGTTAACCATCAACATTAATGATCAGCCCGATGTCAACCATCAACATTAATGAGGCCCTGTCAAATCAACATTAATGATCAGCCCGATGTTAACCATCAACATTAATGATCAGCCCGAAATTAACCATCAACATTAATGATCAGCCCGATGTCAACCATCAACATTAATGATCAGCCCGATGTCAACCATCAACATTAATGATCAGCCCGATGTTAACCATCAACATTAATGATGTCAATCACGTCTTTATGAGGCCCTGTAAGAAGGTTGATTACAATGCGTGATGAGTGAGTGAGTTGTTGCAGAAATAAACCTATGCTCATTTAGTTTTTTACATTTTTGTACAGAGAGAGTTGGTATGTTATGAATGCTAAAACGTGTTATTACACATTCTCCCTCCATCTGTTAGTTATTACACGTTCTCTCTGTTAGTATTACACGTTCTCTCCCCATCTGTTAGTTATTACACGTTCTCTCTGTTAGTTATTACACGTTCTCTCCCCATCTGTTAGTATTACACGTTCTCTCTGTTAGTTATTACACGTTCTCTCCCCATCTGTTAGTATTACACGTTCTCTCTGTTAGTATTACACGTTCTCTCCCCATCTGTTAGTATTACACGTTCTCTCTGTTAGTTATTACACGTTCTCTCCCCATCTGTTAGTATTACACGTTCTCTCTGTTAGTATTACACGTTCTCTCCCCATCTGTTAGTTATTACACGTTCTCTCCCCATCTGTTAGTTATTACACGTTCTCTCCCCATCTGTTAGTTATTACACGTTCTCTCTGTTAGTTATTACACGTTCTCTCTGTTAGTTATTACACGTTCTCTCTGTTAGTATTACACGTTCTCTCTGTTAGTATTACACGTTCTCTCTGTTAGTTATTACACGTTCTCTCTGTTAGTATTACACGTTCTCTCTGTTAGTTATTACACGTTCTCTCTGTTAGTTATTACACTGTTAGTTATTACACGTTCTCTCTGTTAGTTATTACACGTTCTCTCTGTTAGTATTACACGTTCTCTCTGTTAGTTATTACACGTTCTCTCTGTTAGTATTACACGTTCTCTCTGTTAGTTATTACACATTCTCTCTGTTAGTTATTACACGTTCTCTCTGTTAGTTATTACACGTTCTCTCTGTTAGTTATTACACGTTCTCTCTGTTAGTTATTACACGTTCTCTCTGTTAGTATTACACGTTCTCTCTGTTAGTATTACACGTTCTCTCTGTTAGTTATTACACGTTCTCTCTGTTAGTATTACACGTTCTCTCTGTTAGTTATTACACGTTCTCTCTGTTAGTATTACACGTTCTCTCTGTTAGTTATTACACGTTCTCTCTGTTAGTTATTACACGTTCTCTCCCCATCTGTTAGTTATTACACGTTCTCTCTGTTAGTTATTACACGTTCTCTCTGTTAGTTATTACACGTTCTCTCTGTTAGTTATTACACGTTCTCTCTGTTAGTTATTACACGTTCTCTCTCCATCTGTTAGTTATTACACGTTCTCTCTGTTAGTATTACACGTTCTCTCCCCATCTGTTAGTATTACACGTTCTCTCTGTTAGTATTACACGTTCTCTCCCCATCTGTTAGTATTACACGTTCTCTCTGTTAGTATTACACGTTCTCTCCCCATCTGTTAGTTATTACACGTTCTCTCTGTTAGTATTACACGTTCTCTCTCCATCTGTTAGTATTACACGTTCTCTCTGTTAGTATTACACGTTCTCTCTGTTAGTTATTACACGTTCTCTCCCCATCTGTTAGTATTACACGTTCTCTCTGTTAGTATTACACGTTCTCTCCCCATCTGTTAGTATTACACGTTCTCTCTGTTAGTATTACACGTTCTCTCCCCATCTGTTAGTATTACACGTTCTCTCTGTTAGTATTACACGTTCTCTCCCCATCTGTTAGTATTACACGTTCTCTCTGTTAGTATTACACGTTCTCTCTGTTAGTATTACACGTTCTCTCTGTTAGTATTACACGTTCTCTCTGTTAGTATTACACGTTCTCTCTGTTAGTATTACACGTTCTCTCCCCATCTGTTAGTTATTACACGTTCTCTCTGTTAGTATTACACGTTCTCCCTCCATCTGTTAGTTATTACACGTTCTCTCTGTTAGTATTACACGTTCTCTCTGTTAGTATTACACATTCTCCCTCCATCTGTTAGTTATTACACATTCTCTCTGTTAGTATTACACGTTCTCTCCCCATCTGTTAGTTATTACACATTCTCTCTGTTAGTATTACACGTTCTCTCCCCATCTGTTAGTTATTACACGTTCTCTCTGTTAGTATTACACGTTCTCTCCCCATCTGTTAGTTATTACACGTTCTCTCTGTTAGTATTACACGTTCTCTCCCCATCTGTTAGTTATTACACGTTCTCTCTGTTAGTATTACACGTTCTCTCTGTTAGTATTACACGTTCTCTCCCCATCTGTTAGTTATTACACGTTCTCTCTGTTAGTATTACACGTTCTCTCTGTTAGTATTACACGTTCTCTCCCCATCTGTTAGTTATTACACGTTCTCTCTGTTAGTATTACACGTTCTCTCCCCATCTGTTAGTTATTACACGTTCTCTCTGTTAGTATTACACGTTCTCTCCCCATCTGTTAGTTATTACACGTTCTCTCTGTTAGTATTACACGTTCTCTCCCCATCTGTTAGTTATTACACGTTCTCTCTGTTAGTATTACACGTTCTCTCTGTTAGTATTACACATTCTCCCTCCATCTGTTAGTTATTACACATTCTCTCTGTTAGTATTACACGTTCTCTCCCCATCTGTTAGTTATTACACGTTCTCTCTGTTAGTATTACACGTTCTCTCTGTTAGTATTACACGTTCTCTCCCCATCTGTTAGTTATTACACGTTCTCTCTGTTAGTATTACACGTTCTCTCCCCATCTGTTAGTTATTACACGTTCTCTCTGTTAGTATTACACGTTCTCTCCCCATCTGTTAGTTATTACACGTTCTCTCTGTTAGTATTACACGTTCTCTCTGTTAGTATTACACGTTCTCTCCCCATCTGTTAGTATTACACGTTCTCTCTGTTAGTTATTACACGTTCTCTCTGTTAGTATTACACGTTCTCTCTGTTAGTTATTACACGTTCTCTCTGTTAGTATTACACGTTCTCTCCCCATCTGTTAGTTATTACACGTTCTCTCTGTTAGTATTACACGTTCTCTCTGTTAGTTATTACACGTTCTCTCTGTTAGTATTACACGTTCTCTCTGTTAGTTATTACACGTTCTCTCTGTTAGTATTACACGTTCTCTCTGTTAGTTATTACACGTTCTCTCTGTTAGTATTACACGTTCTCCCTCCATCTGTTAGTTATTACACGTTCTCTCTGTTAGTATTACACGTTCTCTCTGTTAGTTATTACACGTTCTCTCTGTTAGTTATTACACGTTCTCTCTGTTAGTATTACACGTTCTCTCTGTTAGTTATTACACGTTCTCTCTGTTAGTATTACACGTTCTCCCTCCATCTGTTAGTTATTACACGTTCTCTCTGTTAGTATTACACATTCTCTCTGTTAGTTATTACACGTTCTCTCTTAGTATTACACGTTCTCCCTCCATCTGTTAGTTATTACACGTTCTCTCTGTTAGTTATTACACGTTCTCTCCCCATTTGTTAGTTATTACACGTTCTCTCTCCATCTGTTAGTTATTACACGTTCTCTCTGTTAGTATTACACGTTCTCCCTCCATCTGTTAGTTATTACACGTTCTCTCTGTTAGTATTACACGTTCTCTCTGTTAGTATTACACGTTCTCTCCCCATCTGTTAGTTATTACACGTTCTCTTTGTTAGTATTACACGTTCTCTCTGTTAGTATTACACATTCTCCCTCCATCTGTTAGTTATTACACATTCTCTCTGTTAGTATTACACGTTTCTCTGTTAGTATTCTCTGTTAGTATTACCCATCTGTTAGTTATTACACATTCTCTCTGTTAGTATTACACATTCTCCCTCCATCTGTTAGTTATTACACGTTCTCTCTGTTAGTATTACACGTTTCTCCCCATCTGTTAGTTATTACACGTTTCTCTGTTAGTATTACACGTTCTCTCCCCATCTGTTAGTTATTACACGTTCTCTCTGTTAGTATTACACGTTCTCTCCCCATCTGTTAGTTATTACAAGTTCTCTCTGTTAGTATTACACGTTTCTTCCCCATCTGTTAGTTATTACACGTTCTCTCTGTTAGTATTACACGGTCTCTCTGTTAGTTATTACACGTTCTCTCTGTTAGTATTACACGTATTACACGTTCTCTGTTAGTTATTACACGTTCTGTTAGTTATTCTCTGTTAGTATTACACGTTCTCTCCCCATCTGTTAGTTATTACACGTTCTCTCTGTTAGTATTACACGTTCTCTCTGTTAGTTATTACACGTTCTCTCTGTTAGTATTACACGTTCTCTCTGTTAGTATTACACGTTCTCTCTGTTAGTTATTACACGTTCTCTCTGTTAGTATTACACGTTCTCTCTGTTAGTTATTACACGTTCTCTCTGTTAGTATTACACGTTCTCCCTCCATCTGTTAGTTATTACACGTTCTCTCTGTTAGTATTACACGTTCTCTCTGTTAGTTATTACACGTTCTCTCTGTTAGTTATTACACGTTCTCTCTGTTAGTATTACACGTTCTCTCTGTTAGTTATTACACGTTCTCTCTGTTAGTATTACACGTTCTCCCTCCATCTGTTAGTTATTACACGTTCTCTCTGTTAGTATTACACGTTCTCTCTGTTAGTTATTACACGTTCTCTCTGTTAGTATTACACGTTCTCCCTCCATCTGTTAGTTATTACACGTTCTCTCTGTTAGTTATTACACGTTCTCTCCCCATCTGTTAGTTATTACACGTTCTCTCTGTTAGTTATTACACGTTCTCTCTGTTAGTATTACACGTTCTCTCCCCATCTGTTAGTTATTACACGTTCTCTCTGTTAGTTATTACACGTTCTCTCTCCTCTGTTAGTATTACACGTTCTCTCTGTTAGTATTACACGTTCTCTCCCCATCTGTTAGTTATTACACGTTCTCTCTGTTAGTATTACACGTTCTCTCTGTTAGTATTACACGTTCTCTCCCCATCTGTTAGTTATTACACGTTCTCTCTGTTAGTATTACACGTTCTCTCTGTTAGTTATTACACGTTCTCTCTGTTAGTTATTACACGTTCTCTCTGTTAGTATTACACGTTCTCTCTGTTAGTTATTACACGTTCTCTCTGTTAGTATTACACGTTCTCTCTGTTAGTTATTACACGTTCTCTCTGTTAGTATTACACGTTCTCTCCCCATCTGTTAGTTATTACACGTTCTCTCTGTTAGTTATTACACGTTCTCTCTGTTAGTTATTACACGTTCTCTCTGTTAGTTATTACACGTTCTCTCTGTTAGTTATTACACGTTCTCTCTGTTAGTATTACACGTTCTCTCTGTTAGTTATTACACGTTCTCTCTGTTAGTATTACACGTTCTCTCTGTTAGTTATTACACGTTCTCTCTGTTAGTATTACACGTTCTCTCCCCATCTGTTAGTTATTACACATTCTCTCTGTTAGTATTACACGTTCTCTCTGTTAGTTATTACACGTTCTCTCTGTCAGTATTACACGTTCTCTCCCCATCTGTTAGTTATTACACATTCTCTCTGTTAGTATTACACGTTCTCTCCCCATCTGTTAGTTATTACACGTTCTCTCTGTTAGTATTACACGTTCTCTCTCCATCTGTTAGTTATTACACGTTCTCTCTGTTAGTTATTACACGTTCTCTCTGTTAGTATTACACGTTCTCTCTGTTAGTTATTACACGTTCTCTCTGTTAGTATTACACGTTCTCTCCCCATCTGTTAGTTATTACACGTTCTCTCTGTTAGTATTACACGTTCTCTCTCCATCTGTTAGTTATTACACATTCTCTCTGTTAGTATTACACGTTCTCTCCCCATCTGTTAGTTATTACACGTTCTCTCTGTTAGTTATTACACGTTCTCTCTCCATCTGTTAGTTATTACACATTCTCTGTTAGTATTACACGTTCTCTCCCCATCTGTTAGTTATTACACGTTCTCTCTGTTAGTATTACACGTTCTCTCCCCATCTGTTAGTTATTACACGTTCTCTCTGTTAGTTATTACACGTTCTCTCTCCATCTGTTAGTTATTACACGTTCTCTCTGTTAGTTATTACACGTTCTCTCTCCATCTGTTAGTTATTACACATTCTCTCTGTTAGTTATTACACGTTCTCTCTCCATCTGTTAGTTATTACACGTTCTCTCTGTTAGTTATTACACGTTCTCTCTCCATCTGTTAGTTATTACATGTTCTCTCTCCATCTGTTAGTTATTACACGTTCTCTCTGTTAGTATTACACGTTCTCTCTCCATCTGTTAGTTATTACATGTTCTCTCTCCATCTGTTAGTTATTACACGTCTCCCCATCTGTTAGTTATTACACGTTCTTCTGTTAGTATTCCATCTGTTAGTTATTACACGTTCTTCTCTCTCTCATCTGTTAGTTATTACACGTTCTTCTCCTCTGTTAGTTATTACACGTTCTCTCTCCTCTGTTAGTTATTACACGTTCTCTCTGTTAGTTATTACACGTTCTCTCTCCATCTGTTAGTTATTACACGTTTCTCTCCATCTGTTAGTTATTACACGTTCTCTCTCCATCTGTTAGTTATTACACGTTCTCTCTCCATCTGTTAGTTATTACACGTTCTCTCCCCATCTGTTAGTTATTACACGTTCTCTCCCATCTGTTAGTTATTACACGTTCTCTCCCCATCTGTTAGTTATTACACGTTCTCTCCCCATCTGTTAGTTATTACACGTTCTCTCCCCATCTGTTAGTTATTACACGTTCTCTCTCCATCTGTTAGTTATTACACGTTCTCTCCCCATCTGTTAGTTATTACACGTTCTCTCCCCATCTGTTAGTTATTACACGTTCTCTCTCCATCTGTTAGTTATTACACGTTCTCTCTCCATCTGTTAGTTATTACACGTTCTCTCCCCATCTGTTAGTTATTACACGTTCTCTCCCCATCTGTTAGTTATTACACGTTCTCTCCCCATCTGTTAGTTATTACACGTTCTCTCCCCATCTGTTAGTTATTACACGTTCTCTCCCATCTGTTAGTATTACACGTTCTCTCCCCATCTGTTAGTTATTACACGTTCTCTCTCCATCTGTTAGTTATTACACGTTCTCTCTCCATCTGTTAGTTATTACACGTTTCTCCCCATCTGTTAGTTATTACACGTTCTCTCTCCATCTGTTAGTTATTACACGTTCTCTCTCTGTTAGTTATTACACGTTTTCATCTGTTAGTTATTACACGTTCTCTCTCCATCTGTTAGTTATTACACGTTCTCTCTCCATCTGTTAGTTATTACACGTTCTCTCTGTTAGTTATTACACGTTCTCTCTCCATCTGTTAGTTATTACACGTTCTCTCCCATCTGTTAGTTATTACACGTTCTCTCCCTCTGTTAGTTATTACACGTTCTCATCTGTTAGTTATTACACGTTCTCCCCATCTGTTAGTTATTCTCTCCTCTGTTAGTTATTACACGTTCTCTCTCTGTTAGTTATTACACGTTCTCTCTGTTAGTTATTACACGTTCTCTCTCCATCTGTTAGTTATTACACGTTCTCTCTCCATCTGTTAGTTATTACACGTTCTCTCCCCATCTGTTAGTTATTACACGTTCTCTCTCCATCTGTTAGTTATTACACGTTCTCTCCCCATCTGTTAGTTATTACACGTTCTCTCCCCATCTGTTAGTTATTACACGTTCTCTCCCCATCTGTTAGTTATTACACGTTCTCTCCCCATCTGTTAGTTATTACACGTTCTCTCCCCATCTGTTAGTTATTACACGTTCTCTCCCCATCTGTTAGTTATTACACGTTCTCTCTCCATCTGTTAGTTATTACACGTTCTCTCTCCACCTGTTAGTTATTACACGTTCTCTCTCCTCTGTTAGTTATTACACGTTCTCTCTGTTAGTTATTACACGTTCTCTCTCCATCTGTTAGTTATTACACGTTCTCTCTCCATCTTAGTTATTACACGTTCTCTCTCCATCTGTTAGTTATTACACATTCTCTCCCCATCTGTTAGTTATTACACGTTCTCTCTCCATCTGTTAGTTATTACACGTTCTCTCCCCATCTGTTAGTTATTACACGTTCTCTCTGTTAGTATTACACGTTCTCTCCCCATCTTAGTTATTACACGTTCTCTCTGTTAGTATTACACGTTCTCTCCCCATCTTAGTTATTACACGTTCTCTCCCCATCTGTTGTTATTACACGTTTCTCTCCCCATCTGTTAGTTATTACACGTTCTCTCTCCATCTGTTAGTTATTACACGTTCTCTCTCCCCATCTGTTAGTTATTACACGTTCTCTGTTAGTTATTACCGTTCTCCATCTGTTAGTTATTACACGTTCTCTCTCCATCTGTTAGTTATTACACGTTCTCTCCCCATCTGTTAGTTATTACACGTTCTCTCTGTTAGTATTACACGTTCTCTCCCCATCTTAGTTATTACACGTTCTCTCCCCATCTGTTAGTTATTACACGTTCTCCCATCTGTTAGTTATTACACGTTCTCATCTGTTAGTTATTACACGTTCTCTCCCCATCTGTTAGTTATTACACGTTCTCTCCCCATCTGTTAGTTATTACACGTTCTCTCTGTTAGTATTACACGTTCTCTCCCCATCTTAGTTATTACACGTTCTCTCTGTTAGTATTACACGTTCTCTCCCCATCTGTTAGTTATTACACGTTCTCTCTCCATCTGTTAGTTATTACACGTTCTCTCCCCATCTGTTAGTTATTACACGTTCTCTCTGTTAGTATTACACGTTCTCTCCCCATCTTAGTTATTACACGTTCTCTCTGTTAGTATTACACGTTCTCTCCCCATCTTAGTTATTACACGTTCTCTCCCCATCTGTTAGTTATTACACGTTCTCGCCCCATCTGTTAGTATTACACGTTCTCTCCCCATCTTAGTTATTACACGTTCTCTCTCCACCTGTTAGTTATTACACGTTCTCTCTCCATCTGTTAGTTATTACACGTTCTCTGTTAGTTATTACACGTTCTCTCTCCATCTGTTAGTTATTACACGTTCTCTCTCCATCTGTTAGTTATTACACGTTCTCTCTTAGTTATTACACGTTCTCTCTCCATCTGTTAGTTATTACACGTTCTCTCTCCATCTGTTAGTTATTACACGTTCTCTGTTAGTTATTACACGTTCTCTCTCCATCTGTTAGTTATTACACGTTCTCTCTCCATCTGTTAGTTATTACACGTTCTCTCTCCATCTGTTAGTTATTACACGTTCTCTCTGTTAGTTATTACACGTTCTCTCTCCATCTGTTAGTTATTACACGTTCTCTCTCCATCTGTTAGTTATTACACGTTCTCTCTCCATCTGTTAGTTATTACACGTTCTCTCCCCATCTGTTAGTTATTACACGTTCTCTCTCCATCTGTTAGTTATTACACGTTCTCTCCCCATCTGTTAGTTATTACACGTTCTCTCCCCATCTGTTAGTTATTACACGTTCTCTCTCCATCTGTTAGTTATTACACGTTCTCTCTCCATCTGTTAGTTATTACACGTTCTCTCCCCATCTGTTAGTTATTACACGTTCTCTCTCCATCTGTTAGTTATTACACGTTCTCTCCCCATCTGTTAGTTATTACACGTTCTCTCCCCATCTGTTAGTTATTACACGTTCTCTCCCCATCTGTTAGTTATTACACGTTCTCTCTCCATCTGTTAGTTATTACACGTTCTCTCCCCATCTGTTAGTTATTACACGTTCTCTCTCCATCTGTTAGTTATTACACGTTCTCTCTCCATCTGTTAGTTATTACACGTTCTCTGTTAGTTATTACACGTTCTCTCTCCATCTGTTAGTTATTACACGTTCCCCATCTGTTAGTTATTACACGTTCTCTCTCCATCTGTTAGTTATTACATGTTCTCTCCCCATCTGTTAGTTATTACACGTTCTCTCCCCATCTGTTAGTTATTACACGTTCTCTCTGTTAGTATTACACGTTCTCTCTCCATCTGTTAGTTATTACATGTTCTCTCCCCATCTGTTAGTTATTACACGTTCTCTCCCCATCTGTTAGTTATTACACGTTCTCTCTGTTAGTATTACACGTTCTCTCTCCATCTGTTAGTTATTACATGTTCTCTCTCCATCTGTTAGTTATTACACGTTCTCTCCCCATCTGTTAGTTATTACACGTTCTCTCTCTGTTAGTATTACACGTTCTCTCTCCATCTGTTAGTTATTACACGTTCTCTGTTAGTTATTCCCCATCTGTTAGTATTACACGTTCTCTCTCCATCTGTTAGTTATTACATGTTCTCTCCCCATCTGTTAGTTATTACACGTTCTCTCCCCATCTGTTAGTTATTACACGTTCTCTCTGTTAGTATTACACGTTCTCTCTCCATCTGTTAGTTATTACATGTTCTCTCCCCATCTGTTAATGATTACACGTTCTCTCCCCATCTGTTAGTTATTACACGTTCTCTCTGTTAGTATTACACGTTCTCTCTCCATCTGTTAGTTATTACATGTTCTCTCCCCATCTGTTAGTTATTACACGTTCTCTCTCCATCTGTTAGTTATTACACGTTCTCTCCCCATCTGTTACGTTCTCTCCCATCTGTTGTATTACACGTTCTCTCCCCATCTGTTAGTTATTACACGTTTCTCTCTGTTAGTATTACACGTTCTCTCTCCATCTGTTAGTTATTACACGTTTCTCTCTGTTAGTTATTCCCCATCTGTTAGTTATTACACGTTCTCTCTCCATCTGTTAGTTATTACATGTTCTCTCCCCCCGTTCTCATCTGTTAGTTATTACACGTTCTCTCTCCATCTGTTAGTATTACACGTTCTCTCTGTTAGTATTACACGTTCTCTCTGTTAGTATTACACGTTCTCTCCCCATCTGTTAGTTATTACACATTCTCTCCCCATCTGTTAGTTATTACACGTTCTCTCTGTTAGTATTACACGTTCTCTCCCCATCTGTTAGTTATTACACGTTCTCTCTGTTAGTATTACATGTTCTCTCCCCATCTGTTAGTTATTACACGTTCTCTCCCCATCTGTTAGTTATTACGTTCTCTCTCCATCACGTTCTCTCTCCATCTGTTAGTTATTACACGTTCTCTCTCCATCTGTTAGTTATTACACGTTTCTCCCCATCTGTTAGTTATTATTACTCTTCCCATCTGTTGTTCTCTCCCCATCTGTTAGTTACTACACGTTCTCTCCCCATCTGTTAGTTATTACACGTTCTCTCCCCATCTGTTAGTTATTACATGTTCTCTCTCCATCTGTTAGTTATTACACGTTCTCTCTCCACCTGTTAGTTATTACACGTTCTCTGTTAGTTATTACACGTTCTCTCTCCATCTGTTAGTTATTACACGTTCTCTGTTAGTTATTACATGTTCTCTGTTAGTTATTACACGTTCTCTCCCCATCTGTTAGTTATTACACGTTCTCTCTCCATCTGTTAGTTATTACACGTTCTCTCTCCATCTGTTAGTTATTACACGTTCTCTGTTAGTTATTACACATTCTCTGTTAGTTATTACACATTCTCTCTCCATCTGTTAGTTATTACACGTTCTCTGTTAGTTATTACACGTTCTCTCTCCATCTGTTAGTTATTACACGTTCTCTGTTAGTTATTACACGTTCTCTCTCCATCTGTTAGTTATTACACGTTCTCTCTCCTCTGTTTCCCCAGCACAAGTCTGATTTATCTCCCAGACACATGCTGGATTCATCATTTTCACATCTCCTCTTAGTTCCATTGTTCTCTCTGCTTGCCATCAATACTCAGACGAGAGAAGGAGAGGAAAGGAGACGGGGGGAGAAGAGAGGAAGGTAGAGGAGAGGAAAGGAGAGGGGGGAGAAGAGAGGAAGGTAGAGGAGAGGAAAGGAGAGGGGGAGAAGAGAGGAAGGTAGCGGAGAGGAAAGGAGAGGGGGGAGAAGAGAGGAAGGTAGCGGAGAGGAAAGGAGAGGGGGAGAAGAGAGGAAGGTAGAGGAGAGGAAAGGAGAGGGGAGAAGAGAGGAAGGTAGCGGAGAGGAAAGGAGAGGGGGAGAAGAGAGGAAGGTAGAGGAGAGGAAAGGAGAGGGGGAGAAGAGAGGAAGGTAGAGGAAGGTAGACGAGAGGAAAGGAGAGGGGGGAGAAGAGAGGAAGGTAGAGGAGAGGAAAGGAGAGGGGGAGAAGAGAGGAAGGTAGAGGAGAGGAAAGGAGAGGGGGAGAAGAGAGGAAGGTATAGGAAGGTAGAGGAGAGGAAAGGAGAGGGGGAAGAAGAGAGGAAGGTAGAGGGGAGGAAAGGAGAGGGGGAGAAGAGAGGAAAGGAGAGGGGGAGAAGAGAGGAAGGTAGAGGAAGGTAGAGGAGAGGAAAGGAGAGGGGGAGAAGAGAGGAAGGTAGAGGAAGGTAGAGGAGAGGAAAGGAGAGGGGGATAAGAGAGGAAGGTAGAGGAAGGTAGACGAGAGGAAAGGAGAGGGGGAGAAGAGAGGAAGGTAGAGGAAGGTAGAGGAAAGGAGAGGGGGAGAAGAGAGGAAGGTAGAGGAGAGTAAAGGAGAGGGGGGAGAAGAGAGGAAGGTAGAGGAGAGGAAAGGAGAGGGGGAGAAGAGAGGAAGGTTGAGGAAGGTAGAGGAGAGGAAAGGAGGGGGAGAAGAGAGGAAGGTATAGGAAGGTAGAGGAGAGGAAAGGAGAGGGGGAAGAAGAGAGGAAGGTAGAGGGGAGGAAAGGAGAGGGGGAGAAGAGAGGAAGGTAGAGGAAGGTAGAGGAGAGGAAAGGAGAGGGGGGGATAAGAGAGGAAGGTAGAGGAAGGTAGCGGAGAGGAAAGGAGAGGGGGAGAATAGAGGAAGGTAGAGGAGAGGAAAGGAGAGGGGGGAGAAGAGAGGAAGGTAGAGGAAGGTAGAGGAGAGGAAAGGAGAGGGGGGAGAAGAGAGGAAGGTAGGGGAGAGGAAAGGAGAGGGGGGAGAAGAGAGGAAGGTAGAGGAAGGTAGAGGAGAGGAAAGGAGAGGGGGAGAAGAGAGGAAGGTATAGGAAGGTAGAGGAGAGGAAAGGAGAGGGGGAAGAAGAGAGGAAGGTAGAGGGGAGGAAAGAAGAGGGGGGAGAAGAGAGGAAAGGAGAGGGGGGAGAAGAGAGGAAGGTAGAGGAAGGTAGAGGAGAGGAAAGGAGAGGGGGAGAAGAGAGGAAGGTAGAGGAAGGTAGAGGAGAGGAAAGGAGAGGGGGGATAAGAGAGGAAGGGACAGGAAGGTAGAGGAGAGGAAAGGAGAGGGGGGAGAAGAGAGGAAGGTAGAGGAGAGTAAAGGAGAGGGGGGAGAAGAGAGGAAGGTAGAGGAGAGGAAAGGAGAGGGGGGAGAAGAGAGGAAGGTTGAGGAAGGTAGAGGAGAGGAAAGGAGAGGGGGAGAAGAGAGGAAGGTAGAGGAAGGTTGAGGAGAGGAAAGGAGAGGGGGGAGAAGAGGAGAAGGGAGGAGAGGAAGTCGGACATAAGAAAGGACCATAAATCGTTGCTCACACACACACACCTCCTCATCCAGACATACAGGTCATGACACCTGTACCATAAAAAACACAGCCAGTTACAGCTGGCATAAATCTATAAACAGACAGGCAGGACAGAGTGTGCGTCTGTGTGACAATGTGTGTGTGGAATGTCATTCAGGTGTGTGTGGAATGTCATTCAGGTGTGTGTGCAGCTAGAACCCCAAACACACACACCTCCATACGATTTACGACCCCCATCTCCTCTCACCTGCTTGACAGCCTGAACACAGCCAACACTGTCTGCTACACAGGAGCATGGCACTCGTAAATCACACACACACACACACACACACACACACACACACACACACACACACACACACACACACACACACACACACACACACACACACACACACACACACACACACACACACACACACACTGCAGCACCAAAGCTACAGAGCGATGTACACATATGGAAAAACCAGAATGAATTTATATAGAGTAAAGTTATCGAGTGCTGTACCTCTCCATGGAAGGAGAGAATATGTGTGTGTGTGTGTGTGTGTGTGCATATTGCATTCAGTATATCTTTTCCCCAGCTAACTCACCTTACCATTATCAGGACATTATATTACGGAAACATTGGCACAGCCTGACACAGAGTAGCCATATCACTTATATAAAGCCATAAGTGTGGCCCTAACACGTATACAGTATAGTCCATAACTTACAGCATTTGGTTCATTTGATAATACACAGTATGTGTACGAGCGCTTAACCGTTTTGAGAGGGAGTTGAGAGGGAGATTGCCAGAAGCAGTTTGTCTGTTAGAGTAGGGAAGGAACACAGACATAGGGCTCTATAAGTGTTAAACACACGTCAGTTTGCAATTTCGTCATGGATAAAACTGGCGCACTGGCATTTTCCAGCCTTAACGTCAGGCTCAGCTATTTACCTGATGAACATCAGCTTGCTTGCCTTGCCAATATCTGAGGTGTGTCCTTAAAAACATGTGCAAAAGTGGACAGTTTCAGGCATGAAATTGTCCACTTTTGCACTTGTTTTTAAGACCCACAAAATGCAGGTTGTAATGGTAACACAGTTGATAAAGGCATGGACTTTGAGAGTGGAAGCACAGCCTCTCCAGACATGACACACAGTGACCATGGTAGGAGAGATGTTCATGACACACAGTGGCCATGGTAGGAGAGATGTTCATGACACACAGTGGCCATGGAAGGAGAGATGTTCATGACACACAGTGACCATGGTAGGAGAGATGTTCATGACACACAGTGACCATGGTAGGAGAGATGTTCATGACACACAGTGGCCATGGTAGGAGAGATGTTCATGACACACAGTGACCATGGAAGGAGAGATGTTCATGACACACAGTGACCATGGAAGGAGAGATGTTCATGACACACAGTGACCATGGTAGGAGAGATGTTCATGACACACAGTGACCATGGTAGGAGAGATGTTCATGACACACAGTGGCCATGGAAGGAGAGATGTTCATGACACACAGTGACCATGGAAGGAGAGATGTTCATGACACACAGTGACCATGGAAGGAGAGATGTTCATGACACACAGTGACCATGGTAGGAGAGATGTTCATGACACACAGTGACCATGGAAGGAGAGATGTTCATGACACACAGTGACCATGGTAGGAGAGATGTTCATGACACACAGTGACCATGGAAGGAGAGATGTTCATGACACACAGTGACCATGGTAGGAGAGATGTTCATGACACACAGTGACCATGGAAGGAGCGATGTTCATGACACACAGTGGCCATGGTAGGAGAGATGTTCATGACACACAGTGGCCATGGAAGGAGAGATGTTCATGACACACAGTGACCATGGTAGGAGAGATGTTCATGACACACAGTGACCATGGTAGGAGAGATGTTCATGACACACAGTGGCCATGGTAGGAGAGATGTTCATGACACACAGTGACCATGGAAGGAGAGATGTTCATGACACACAGTGACCATGGAAGGAGAGATGTTCATGACACACAGTGACCATGGTAGGAGAGATGTTCATGACACACAGTGACCATGGAAGGAGCGATGTTCATGACACACAGTGGCCATGGTAGGAGAGATGTTCATGACACACATTGGCCATGGTAGGAGAGATGTTCATGACACACATTGGCCATGGTAGGAGAGATATTCATGACACAAAGTGGCCATGGTAGGAGAGATGTTCAGAGTAGGGATAACCAGGGATGTTCTCTGTTTAGTGAGTCCGCCAGATCAGAGGCAGTAGGGACGACCAGGGATGTTCTCTGTTTAGTGAGTCCGCCAGATCAGAGGCAGTAGGGAAGACCAGGGATGTTCTCTGTTTAGTGAGTCCGCCAGATCAGAGGCAGTAGGGATGACCAGGGATGTTCTCTGTTTTGTGAGTCCACCAGATCAGAGGCAGTAGGGACGACCAGGGATGTTCTCTGTTTAGTGAGTCCGCCAGATCAGAGGCAGTAGGGATGACCAGGGATGTTCTCTGTTTAGTGAGTCCACCAGATCAGAGGCAGTAGGGACGACCAGGGATGTTCTCTGTTTAGTGAGTCCGCCAGATCAGAGGCAGTAGGGATGACCAGGGATGTTCTCTGTTTAGTGAGTCCGCCAGATCAGAGGCAGTAGGGATGACCAGGGATGTTCTCTGTTTAGTGAGTCCACCAGATCAGAGGCAGTAGGGACGACCAGGGATGTTCTCTGTTTAGTGAGTCCGCCAGATCAGAGGCAGTAGGGATGACCAGGGATGTTCTCTGTTTAGTGAGTCCAGTAGGGATGACCAGATCAGAGGCAGTAGGGATGACCAGGGATGTTCTCTGTTTAGTGAGTCCCACCAGAGGCAGTAGGGGACCAGGGAGTTTAGTGGTCCACCAGACAGAGGCAGTAGGGAGGGATGTTCTCTGTTTAGTGAGTCCACCAGATCAGAGGCAGTAGGGATGACCAGGGATGTTCTCTGTTTAGTGAGTCCGCCAGATCAGAGGCAGTAGGGATGACCAGGGATGTTCTCTGTTTTGTGAGTCCACCAGATCAGAGGCAGTAGGGACGACCAGGGACCAGGGATGTTCTCTGTTTAGTGAGTCCGCCAGATCAGAGGCAGTAGGGACGACCAGGGATGTTCTCTGTTTAGTGAGTCCGCCAGATCAGAGTAGGGATGACCAGGGATGTTCTCTGTTTAGTGAGTCCACCAGATCAGAGGCAGTAGGGATGACCAGGATGTTCTCTGTTTAGTGAGTCCACCAGATCAGAGGCAGTAGGGATGACCAGGGATGTTCTCTGTTTAGTGAGTCCGCCAGATCAGAGGCAGTCAGGGATGTTCTCTGTTTAGTGAGTCCACCAGATCAGAGGCAGTAGGGACGACCAGGGATGTTCTCTGTTTAGTGAGGGTCCGCCAGATCAGAGGCAGACCAGGGAGGGATCCACCAGATCCAGACCAGGGATGTTCTCTGTTTAGTGAGTCCCCCAGATCAGAGGCAGTAGGGATGACCAGGGATGTTCTCTGTTTAGTGAGTCCACCAGATCAGAGGCAGTAGGGACGACCAGGGATGTTCTCTGTTTAGTGAGTCCGCCAGATCAGAGGCAGTAGGGACGACCAGGGATGTTCTCTGTTTAGTGAGTCCACCAGATCAGAGGCAGTAGGGTTGACCAGGGATGTTCTCTGTTTAGTGAGTCCCCCAGATCAGAGGCAGTAGGGACGACCAGGGATGTTCTCTGTTTAGTGAGCCCACCAGATCAGAGTCCAGTAGGGACGACCAGGGATGTTCTCTGTTTAGTGAGTCCACCAGATCAGAGGCAGTAGGGATGACCAGGGATGTTCTCTGTTTAGTGAGTCCACCAGATCAGAGGCAGTAGGGACGACCAGGGATGTTCTCTGTTTAGTGAGCCCACCAGATCAGAGGCAGTAGGGACGACCAGGGATGTTCTCTGTTTAGTGAGTCCACCAGATCAGAGGCAGTAGGGACGACCAGGGATGTTCTCTGTTTAGTGAGTCCACCAGATCAGAGGCAGTAGGGACGACCAGGGATGTTCTCTGTTTAGTGAGTCCACCAGATCAGAGGCAGTAGGGACAGACCAGGGATGTTCTCTGTTTAGTGAGTCCACCAGATCAGAGGCAGTAGGGACGACCAGGGATGTTCTCTGTTTAGTGAGTCCCCAGATCAGAGGCAGTAGGACGACCAGACCAGGGACCAGAGGATGTTCTCTGTTTAGTGAGTCCACCAGATCAGAGGCAGTAGGGACGACCAGGGATGTTCTCTGTTTAGTGAGTCCACCAGATCAGAGGCAGTAGCGTTGACCAGGGATGTTCTCTGTTTAGTGAGTCCACCAGATCAGAGGCAGTAGCGTTGACCAGGGATGTTCTCTGTTTAGTGAGTCCCCCCAGATCAGAGGCAGTAGGGACGACCAGGGATGTTCTCTGTTTAGTGAGCCCACCAGATCAGAGGCAGTAGGGACGACCAGGGATGTTCTCTGTTTAGTGAGTCCACCAGATCAGAGGCAGTAGGGATGACCAGGGATGTTCTCTGTTTAGTGAGTCCGCCAGATCAGAGGCAGTAGGGATGACCAGGGATGTTCTCTGTTTAGTGAGTCCACCAGATCAGAGGCAGTAGGGACGACCAGGGATGTTCTCTGTTTAGTGAGTCCGCCAGATCAGAGGCAGTAGGGACGACCAGGGATGTTCTCTGTTTAGTGAGTCCGCCAGATCAGAGGCAGTAGGGATGACCAGGGATGTTCTCTGTTTAGTGAGTCCGCCAGATCAGAGGCAGTAGGGATGACCAGGGATGTTCTCTGTTTCGTGAGTCCACCAGATCAGAGGCAGTAGGGACGACCAGGGATGTTCTCTGTTTAGTGAGTCCGCCAGATCAGAGGCAGTAGGGACGACCAGGGATGTTCTCTGTTTAGTGAGTCCACCAGATCAGAGGCAGTAGCGTTGACCAGGGATGTTCTCTGTTTAGTGAGTCCCCCCAGATCAGAGGCAGTAGGGACGACCAGGGATGTTCTCTGTTTAGTGAGCCCACCAGATCAGAGGCAGTAGGGACGACCAGGGATGTTCTCTGTTTAGTGAGTCCGCCAGATCAGAGGCAGTAGGGACGACCAGGGATGTTCTCTGTTTAGTGAGTCCACCAGATCAGAGGCAGTAGGGACGACCAGGGATGTTCTCTGTTTAGTGAGTCCACCAGATCAGAGGCAGTAGGGAAGACCAGGGATGTTCTCTGTTTAGTGAGTCCGCCAGATCAGAGGCAGTAGGGACGACCAGGGATGTTCTCTGTTTAGTGAGTCCGCCAGATCAGAGGCAGTAGGGAAGACCAGGGATGTTCTCTGTTTAGTGAGTCCGCCAGATCAGAGGCAGTAGGGATGACCAGGGATGTTCTCTGTTTTGTGAGTCCACCAGATCAGAGGCAGTAGGGACGACCAGGGATGTTCTCTGTTTAGTGAGTCCGCCAGATCAGAGGCAGTAGGGACGACCAGGGATGTTCTCTGTTTAGTGAGTCCGCCAGATCAGAGGCAGTAGGGATGACCAGGGATGTTCTCTGTTTAGTGAGTCCGCCAGATCAGAGGCAGTAGGGATGACCAGGGATGTTCTCTGTTTCATGAGTCCACCAGATCAGAGGCAGTAGGGACGACCAGGGATGTTCTCTGTTTAGTGAGTCCACCAGATCAGAGGCAGTAGGGAAGACCAGGGATGTTCTCTGTTTAGTGAGTCCGCCAGATCAGAGGCAGTAGGGATGACCAGGGATGTTCTCTGTTTTGTGAGTCCACCAGATCAGAGGCAGTAGGGACGACCAGGGATGTTCTCTGTTTAGTGAGTCCGCCAGATCAGAGGCAGTAGGGACGACCAGGGATGTTCTCTGTTTAGTGAGTCCGCCAGATCAGAGGCAGTAGGGATGACCAGGGATGTTCTCTGTTTAGTGAGTCCGCCAGATCAGAGGCAGTAGGGATGACCAGGGATGTTCTCTGTTTAGTGAGCCCGCCAGATCAGAGGCAGTAGGGACGACCAGGGATGTTCTCTGTTTAGTGAGTCCACCAGATCAGAGGCAGTAGGGATGACCAGGGATGTTCTCTGTTTAGTGAGTCCGCCAGATCAGAGGCAGTAGGGACGACCAGGGATGTTCTCTGTTTTCGTGAGTCCACCAAATCAGAGGCAGTAGGGACGACCAGGGATGTTCTCTGTTTAGTGAGTCCGCCAGATCAGAGGCAGTAGGGACGACCAGGGATGTTCTCTGTTTAGTGAGTCCACCAGATCAGAGGCAGTAGGGACGACCAGGGATGTTCTGTGTTTAGTGAGTCCACCAGATCAGAGGCAGTAGGGACGACCAGGATGTTCTCTGTTTAGTGAGTCCACCAGATCAGAGGAAGTAGGGACGACCAGGGATGTTCTCTGTTTAGTGAGTCCGCCAGATCAGAGGCAGTAGGGACGACCAGGGATGTTCTCTGTTTAGTGAGTCCGCCAGATCAGAGGCAGTAGGGACGACCAGGGATGTTCTCTGTTTAGTGAGTCCACCAGATCAGAGGCAGTAGCGTTGACCAGGGATGTTCTCTGTTTAGTGAGTCCCCCAGATCAGAGGCAGTAGGGACGACCAGGGATGTTCTCTGTTTAGTGAGCCCACCAGATCAGAGGCAGTAGGGACGACCAGGGATGTTCTCTGTTTAGTGAGCCCACCATATCAGAGGCAGTAGGGACGACCAGGGATGTTCTCTGTTTAGTGAGTCCACCAGATCAGAGGCAGTAGGGACGACCAGGGATGTTCTCTGTTTAGTGAGTCCACCAGATCAGAGGCAGTAGGGACGACCAGGGATGTTCTCTGTTTAGTGAGTCCACCAGATCAGAGGCAGTAGGGACGACCAGGGATGTTCTCTGTTTAGTGAGTCCACCAGATCAGAGGCAGTAGGGACGACCAGGGATGTTCTCTGTTTAGTGAGTCCGCCAGATCAGAGGCAGTAGGGACGACCAGGGATGTTCTCTGTTTAGTGAGTCCACCAGATCAGAGGCAGTAGGGACGACCAGGGATGTTCTCTGTTTAGTGAGTCCACCAGATCAGAGGCAGTAGGGACGACCAGGGATGTTCTCTGTTTAGTGAGTCCACCAGATCAGAGGCAGTAGCGTTGACCAGGGATGTTCTCTGTTTAGTGAGTCCCCCAGATCAGAGGCAGTAGGGACGACCAGGGATGTTCTCTGTTTAGTGAGCCCACCAGATCAGAGGCAGTAGGGACGACCAGGGATGTTCTCTGTTTAGTGAGTCCACCAGATCAGAGGCAGTAGGGATGACCAGGGATGTTCTCTGTTTAGTGAGTCCGCCAGATCAGAGGCAGTAGGGACGACCAGGGATGTTCTCTGTTTCGTGAGTCCACCAGATCAGAGGCAGTAGGGACGACCAGGGATGTTCTCTGTTTAGTGAGTCCGCCAGATCAGAGGCAGTAGGGACGACCAGGGATGTTCTCTGTTTAGTGAGTCCGCCAGATCAGAGGCAGTAGGGACGACCAGGGATGTTCTCTGTTTAGTGAGTCCGCCAGATCAGAGGCAGTAGGGATGACCAGGGATGTTCTCTGTTTCGTGAGTCCACCAGATCAGAGGCAGTAGGGACGACCAGGGATGTTCTCTGTTTAGTGAGTCCGCCAGATCAGAGGCAGTAGGGACGACCAGGGATGTTCTCTGTTTAGTGAGTCCACCAGATCAGAGGCAGTAGCGTTGACCAGGGATGTTCTCTGTTTAGTGAGTCCCCCCAGATCAGAGGCAGTAGGGACGACCAGGGATGTTCTCTGTTTAGTGAGCCCACCAGATCAGAGGCAGTAGGGACGACCAGGGATGTTCTCTGTTTAGTGAGTCCACCAGATCAGAGGCAGTAGGGACGACCAGGGATGTTCTCTGTTTAGTGAGTCCACCAGATCAGAGGCAGTAGGGACGACCAGGGATGTTCTCTGTTTAGTGAGCCCACCAGATCAGAGGCAGTAGGGACGACCAGGGATGTTCTCTGTTTAGTGAGTCCACCAGATCAGAGGCAGTAGGGACGACCAGGGATGTTCTCTGTTTAGTGAGTCCACCAGATCAGAGGCAGTAGGGACGACCAGGGATGTTCTCTGTTTAGTGAGTCCACCAGATCAGAGGCAGTAGGGACGACCAGGGATGTTCTCTGTTTAGTGAGTCCGCCAGATCAGAGGCAGTAGGGACGACCAGGGATGTTCTCTGTTTAGTGAGTCCACCAGATCAGAGGCAGTAGGGACGACCAGGGATGTTCTCTGTTTAGTGAGTCCACCAGATCAGAGGCAGTAGGGACGACCAGGGATGTTCTCTTGATAAGTGCATTTTCCTGTCCTGCTTAACATTCAAAATGTAACGAGTACTTTTGGGTGTCAAGGAAAATGTAGTGAAGTAAAAGTATTCAAACATATAAATAGCAAAGTCAAGTACAGATACCCCAAAGAACTACTTAAGTAGTTTTTTTACTTAAGTACTTTACACCACTGCATAACGGTGAGTGGACCTTTATCCAGCTCCTATGAAAAGTGGGTAAAACCCTCCATATTCTAAATGGCCTTGTCTGAATTATACACCCACGGGGATCCATTACGGTGCCTGTAACTCTATTTAGACATGACTACTTAAAAAATTGCCTTGTCTTTTTAGGCCTTATCAATAGCCTAGTGAATTTAATATTTCTTATTGATTATGTTTGGCAGACTGCATTTTGCAGTGGCCTAGCCCCTATATCAGGGGGAATGCTCTAGATGATGTTTAACAATGTATTTCTATATTGAAGCAATGCAACTAGAACAATGTGGACTGAAAACATGTTTAACATATTTAGCAAATATGGGGCAGGCTATTTAACGAATTAGGCTATAAACAGATTAACATTCGAATTGGAGTTGAACAACGCAATACATACATTTTTTAAAATATATAACCTGAAGAAACGCCATATTTAGCCATGGAGCACGTTCTGATTGGCCAGTGAGGAGCCACGCCTCGACACACCCACAAATTGTTCATTCATCAAAACCCAGCTGCTGCGCCCAGCAGCACACCCCCGAACCTAGAACGCTACAGCCAGAGGTAAGATCTGCCATTGCATTATGTTTGTTAAAATAGAGCCCATGGTGTCTGCCGCACAGATACCAGAGTTAACATACAACACAGTTATCTAGTTGTATCTCTATCCCTCTCTCTCCCTCACTATGTCAGGATGGAGAGAACAGAGACCAGAGTTATCTAGTTGTATCTCTATCCCTCCCTCTCTCCCTCACTATGTCAGGATGGAGAGAACAGAGACCAGAGTTATCTAGTTGTATCTCTATCCCTCCCTCTCTCCCTCACTATGTCAGGATGGAGAGAACAGAGACCAGAGTTAACATACAACACAGACTTAAGACAAATCAAAGGTTAGAATTATAAATCTAGAAGAAAGACTACAGATCAGAGGTTTGGGTTTAATCTACAGAGATCAGAGGTGGTATATCCTTAATTATAAACTGGGTGGTTCGAGCCCTGAATGCTGATTGGCTGACAGCCGCGCTATATCAGGCCATATACCACGGGTAAAACAAAACACATATTTTTACTGCTCTAATTACATTGGTAACCAGTTTATAATAGCAATAAGGCACCTCTGGGTTTTGTGGTCGTTGTGCCTAAGAACAGCCCATAGCCGTGGTATATTGGCCAAATATCACACCCCCTCTGACCTTATTGCTTAATTATCAACCGGTGGTTCGAGCCCCGAATGCTGATTGGCCTTGCGTTGTGCCTAACAACAGCCCATAGCCGTGGTATATTGGCCAAATATCACACCCCCCAGGCCTTATTGCTTTAATCTAGCCAGAAAACATTCAGCAGTATAGGGAGATAGGACATTTAGGATAAGGTTCGTATTTGAGAAGGGATGTGTAACACAATGTATTGCAGAGTGAAATACCTGGAGGTATGCAATGCAGAATCTGCCCTCACATTTTTTGTGGGACGGCGTTTGGAGGAGAATGTCGGCCTCGATGTCTTAATAACTGTCATAGATACAGACACGGAGATATTAATGTTTTGACATTAGTTATTCATGTATCGCCTGAGTTATTGAAGACTGTACTAGGATGTGTGCGTGTGTTTTATTGATGTACTGTCAGTCTCAATATTCCTGTTATTGATGATGTACAGAGCATTCAGAAAGTATTCAGGCTTCCCTTTTTCCACATTTTCTTACATTACAGCCTTTTCCCCCCTCATCAATCTACACACAATACCCCATAATGACGGGGAATTTTTTTTTTTTTTTTTTTAGATATTTCTGAAAATGTATTAAAAATGTAATATGGAAATATCAGCAGAAATTACAGCCTCGAGTCTTCTTGTGTATGAAGCTACAAGCTTGGCACACCTGTATTTGGGAAGTTTCTCCCATTCTTCTCTGCAGAACCTCTCAAGCTCTGTCTGGTTGGATGGGGAGTATTGCTGCAAAGCTATTTTCAGGTCTCTCCAAAAATCCCGAAGTCAATCCTGTGTTGTTTTGGCTGTAGGGTCATTTTCCTTTTAGAAGGTGAACCTTTGCCCCATTCTGAGGTCCTGAGTGCTCTGGAGCAGGTTTTCATCAAGGTCCGTTCATCTTTCCCTCGATCCTGACTAGTCTCCGAGTCCCTGCCTCTGAAAAATATCCCCACAGTATGATGCTGCCACCACCATGCTTCACCGTAGGGATGGTGCCAGGTTTCTTCCAGACGTGATGCTTCGCATTCAGGCCAAAGAGTTCAATCTTGGTTTCATCAGACCAGGGAATCTTGTTTCTCATGGTCTGAGATTCCTTTAGGTGACTTTTTGGCAAACTCTAAGCGGGTTGTCATGTGCCTTTTACTGAGGAGTGGCTTTTGTCTGGCCACTACTACCATTAAGGCCTGATTGGTGGAGTGCTGCAGAGATGGTTGTCCTTCTGGAAGGTTCTCCCATCTCCACAGAGGAACTCTGGAGCTCTGTCGGAGTGACCATTGGATTCTTGGTCACCTCCCTGACCAAGGCCCTTCTCCCACGATTGCTCAGTTTGGCCGGGATGCCAGCTCTAGGAAGAGTCTTGGTGGTTCCAAACTTCTTCCAATTAAGAATGAAGGAGGACACTGTGCTCTTGAGGACTTTCAATGCTGGTACCATTCCCCAGATCTGTGCCTCAACACAATCCTGTCTCGGAGCTCTACGGACAATTTGTCCGACCTCATGGCTTGGTTTTTGCTCTGACATGCACTGTCAACTGTGGGACCTCATAGAGACAGGTGTGTGCCTTTCTAAATCATGTCCAATTGAATTTACCACAGGTGGACCAATCAAGTTGTAGAAACATATCAAGGATGATCAATGGAAACCAGATGCACCGGAGATCAATTTAGAGTCTCATAGCAAAGGGTCTGAATACTTATGTAAATACTTGTGTTTTTTATTTTTAATACATTTGAAAACATTTCTAAAATCCTGTTTTTCATTTTGTCATTATGGGGTATTGTGTTTAAGATTGAGGCAAAACATTTATTTAATCAACTTTAGGATAAGGCTGTAACGTAAAAAAATGTGGAAATGGTCAATACTTTCCGAATGCACTGTAACTTATACGTCTACTGAATATAGAACTGGTTAACAGGCCACACACACACACACACACACACACACACACACACACACACACACACACACACACACACACACACACACACACACACACACACACACACACACACACACATACACACACACACACACACACACACACACGTCTCTTTCCACACAGTTGACTCATTTGGGAAGATTGCAGGGGAAGGGCTGAAGGACTCTGCAGGCCTTTGTCAGTGTGAGTGTGTCTAACTGTGTGTTTACATGTACACTGTATGAAGGTGTGAAGTTATATAAATCTGGTTGTTCTTACCTGGCGAAGAACGATGCAGCGGCAGAGGTGGTGGTTGGGGTTGCCGTGGTAACCTGCAAAGTGGGAGGGACCTTGGAAGGTGAGGGGGCGGGGAGATCAGCATTGTAGTGGTTCAGAGCCTCCTCCGTCAGACCCTCTCTACACCCCTCTGATATCATCTGCGAGATCTACACACACACACACAGTAGTAAGAATATAGGACTGGAGGAACTACACCTGTTTGTTTGCTTTAAGGAGAGAAAAGAACAGGTCTTCCTTCTACTGGTGACACAGTGCCAGTCAGGCCAGAGGGAGACCTGGTGCCATCCTCCTCCATCTGTCACCTCCATATTACTGTCTCTCTCTCTGTCTCTCTCTCTGTCTCTCTCTCTGTCTCTCTCTCTGTCTCTGTCTCTCTGTCTCTGTCTCTCTCTCTCTCTCTCTCTCTCTCTCTCTGTCTCTCTCTCTGTCTCTCTCTCTGTCTCTGTCTCTGTCTCTGTCTGTCTCTCTGTCTGTCTCTCTGTCTGTCTCTCTGTCTCTGTCTCTCTGTCTCTGTCTCTCTGTCTCTGTCTCTCTGTCTCTGTCTCTCTGTCTCTGTCTCTCTGTCTCTGTCTCTCTGTCTCTGTCTCTCTGTCTCTCTCTCTCTCTGTCTCTGTCTCTCTCTGTCTCTGTCTCTGTCTCTCTCTGTCTCTGTCTCTGTCTCTCTCTCTCATTGTTCCTCTTGAACGTGTTGATCAATTTAACCTTAACAATTTATTTTCACATTTTCAGTAATGTTTGTTAAGTATAAAGAATATTCATAAAACTAATGCATTGGATTCATCTAGTGATTCAGATAGTATTTTTGACTATAGGTGCTTTAGATTGTATGGGGCTGTAAGTCCTATCCAGTATCCACCACTAATATGTTGTCCTACCTGGATGGATGAAGCTCAGCGGCCATTTTGTGCCAGCAGGCTCACGCCATATCGCTGTCTCAGCATTCTTTAAATGTCATCCCGATATAGAGAACCATTTATAAAGCTCTCTCTCTCCCTCCTTTTCTCCCCTCTCCCCCAAACCTCTCCATCTCCTCACTCTGCTTTCTTCTCAACTCCCTAGCTCCCCCCTCAACATGCACACACACCCCAGCAGTAGTGTAGCTCTGGAGGTTCTGTGTGACCTGTCTGAATTCACAGTGATTTATCATCATGTTCTCGCTCTGCTCTAATGGTAAAACAGGAGTGTTAATGTCACACTATGTTACTGCAGGGAAGAGGAGAGAGGAGCTACACAGGACACACACACACACGGTTGATTGATTGGCTAATTAGTGTAGAAGTAGTCTACTTGCATCATCCACAGACCAAAATACCTGATTTAGAAACAGAAATATAGGACATCTGCCACATACACCATACTGGGAGGTGTGTGTGTGTGTGTGTGTGTGTCTACTCGATCGGGTGCCAGCACTTGACTGCTTGCGGGAGCCTAACCCTTCTTGATTAGCGTGCAGCTGTTCTACACTGCTAAAGCATGTTATTAGTATCACAGGGCTATGCTACAGGCTAGGCATTGCTACAGGCTAGGCATACTATGGCATAATGTGAAGACAATGGCTGACTGATGGCTCTTTGATGGGCATCGTGCCATCTCAGCACAAGGAAAATGGAGGGAAGAAATCAAATGGACTCGTATATCTTAAAGCTCCTGAGTGGAGCAGCGGTCAAAGGCACTGCATCTCAGTGCTAGAGGCATCACTATAGACCCTGGTTCGATCCCGGGATGTATCACAACCGGCCGTGATCGGGAGTCCCATAGGGCAGCACACAATTGGCCCAGCATCGTCCGGGTTAGGGGAGGGTTTGGCCGGGGAAGGTAGGTCGTCATTGTAAAATAAGAATTTATTCTTAACTGACTTGCCTAGTTAAATAAAGGTTACATTTAAATAATAATAATATCCTCCTGACTTTATTCCACAGACACACAGTGTATTTCTAGTAGCACCCTGGGCTGTGTGCCAGCGGGCCTCAGAAAGGTGACCTTGAGACAGGGGATGGAGGGAGAGAGGAGAGAAAAGGAGGGAGGGGACGGAGGGAGAGAGGAGAGAAAAGGAGGGAGGGGACGGAGGGAGAGAGGAGAGAAAAGGAGGGAGGGGATGGAGGGAGAGAGGAGAGAAAAGGAGGGAGGGGATGGAGGGAGAGAGGAGAGAAAAGGAGGGAGGGGACAGAGGGAGAGAGGAGAGAAAGGAGGGAGGGGATGGAGGGAGAGAGGAGAGAAAAGGAGGAAGGGGACGGAGGGAGAGAGGAGAGAAAAGGAGGGAGGGGACGGAGGGAGAGAGGAGAGAAAAGGAGGGAGGGGACGGAGGGAGGGAGAAAGGAGAGAAAAGGAGGGAGGGGACGGAGGGAGGGAGAGGAGAGAAAAGGAGGGAGGGGACGGAGGGAGGGAGGGAGAGGAGAGAAAAGGAAGGAGGGGACGGAGGGAGGGAGAGAGGAGAGAAATTGAGGGAGGGGACGGAGGGAGAGGAGAGAAAAGGAGGGAGGGGACGGAGGGGACAGAGGGAGAGAGGAGAGAAAAGGAGGGAGGGGACAGAGGGAGAGAGGAGAGAAAAGGAGGGAGGGGACAGAGGGGAGAGGAGAGAAAAGGAGGGAGGGGACAGAGGGAGAGAGGAGAGAAAAGGAGGGAGGGGACAGAGGGAGAGAGGAGAGAAAAGGAGGGAGGGGACAGAGGGAGAGGAGAGAAAAGGAGGGAGGGGACAGAGGGAGAGAGGAAGGAGGGGACGGAGGGAGAGAGGAGAGAAAAGGAAGGAGGGGACGGAGGGAGAGAGGAGAGAAAAGGAGGGAGGGGGAGGGAGGGAGAGAGGAGAGAAAAGGAGGGAGGGGACGGAGGGAGAGAGGAGAGAAAAGGAGGGAGGGGACGGAGGGAGAGAGGAGAGAAAAGGAAGGAGGGACGGGGGGAGAGAGGAGAGAAAAGGAAGGAGGGGACGGAGGGAGAGAGGAGAGAAAAGGAAGGAGGGGGCGGAGGGAGAGAGGAGAGAAAAAGAGGGAGGGGACGGGGGGAGAGGAGAGAAAAGGAAGGAGGGGACGGGGGGGAGAGGAGAGAAAAGGAAGGAGGGACGGATGGAGGAGAGAAAAGGAAGGAGGGGACGGGGAGAGAGGAGAGAAAAGGAAGGAGGGGACGGAGGGAGAGGAGAGAAAAGGAAGGAGGGAGGAGAGGAGAGAAAAGGAGGGAGGGGACGGAGGGAGAGAGGAGAGAAAAGGAAGGAGGGGACGGGGGAGAGAGGAGAGAAAAGGAAGGAGGGGACGGAGGGAGAGAGGAGAGAAAAGGAAGGAGGGGACGGGGGGAGAGAGGAGAGAAAAGGAAGGAGGGGACAGAGGGAGAGAGGAGAGAAAAGGAGGGAAGGGAAGGAGGGGACGGAGGGAGAGAGGAGAGAAAGGAAGGAGGGACGGAGGGAGAGAGGAGAGAAAGGAAGGAGGAGACGGAGGGAGAGAGGAGAGAAAAGGAGGAGGGGGAGGGAGAGGAGAGAGGGGAGGGGAGAGAGGGAGAGGAGAGAAAAGGAGGGAGGGGACAGAGGGAGAGAGGAAGGAGGGGAAAGGAGAGAGGAGGAGGAAAAGGAGGGACGGAGGGAGAGGAGAGAAAAGGAAGGAGGGGACAGAGAGGAGAGAAAAGGAAGGAGGGGACGGAGGGAAAGAGAGAAAAGGAAGGAGGGGACGGGGGAGAGAGAGAGAGAAAAGGAAGGAGGGGACGGGGGAGGGAGAGAAAAGGAAGGAGGGGAGGAGAAGGAGAGAAAAGGAAGGAGGGGACGGAGGGAGAGAGGAGAGAAAAGGAGGGAGGGGATGGAGGGAGAGAGGAGAGAAAAGGAAGGAGGGGATGGAGGGAGAGAGGAGAGAAAAGGAAGGAGGGGGCAGAGGGAGAGAGGAGAGAAAAGGAAGGAGGGGACGGAGGGAGAGAGGAGAGAAAAGGAGGGAGGGGACGGAGGGAGAGAGGAGAGAAAAGGAGGGAGGGGCGGAGGGAGAGAGAGAGGAGAGAAAAGGAAGGAGGGGACGGAGGGAGAGAGGAGAGAAAAAGAGGGAGGGGCGGAGGGAGAGAGGAGAGAAAATGAGGGAGGGGACGGAGGGAGAGAAAAGGGGGAGGGGAGAGAGGAGAGAAAAGGAAGGAGGGGACAGAGGGAGGGGAGAGAGGGGGGAGATGAGGGGAACAGGGGAGGTGAGGGGGTAGGGAGAGGAGGGGAACCAGGGGAGATGAGGGGAACAGGGGAGATGATGGGGTAGAGAGATGAGGTAGAGGGACATGGGGAGGTAGAGGGACATGGGGGGGTAGATAGATGAGGTAGAGGGACATGGGGTGGGAGATTAGGGAGAACAGGGGGTGGGAGATGAGGTGGGACAGGGGTGGGAGAGAGAGAGGGAGGTACAGGGGGAGAGAGATGTGAGGTGAGGGACAGGGGTGGGAGAGAGATGTGAGGTGAGGGACAGGGGATGGGAGAGAGAGATGTGAGGTGAGGGACAGGGGGTGGGAGAGAGATGTGAGGTGAGGGACAGGGGTGGGAGAGAGAGATGTGAGGTGAGGGACAGGGGATGGGAGAGAGAGATGTGAGGTGAGGGACAGGGGGGGGGAGAGAGATGTGAGGTGAGGGACAGGGGATGGGAGAGAGAGATGTGAGGTGAGGGACAGGGGTGGGAGAGAGATGTGAGGTGAGGTACAGGGGATGGGAGAGAGAGATGTGAGGTGAGGTGAGGGACAGGGGGTGGGAGAGAGATGTGAGGTGAGGGACAGGGGTGGGAGAGAGATGTGAGGTGAGGTACAGGGGTTGGGGAGAGATGTGAGGTGAGGTACAGGGGTTGGGAGAGAGATGTGAGGTGAGGGACAGGGGTTGGGAGAGAGATGTGAGGTGAGGGACAGGGGGTGGGAGAGAGATGTGAGGTGAGGTACAGGGGATGGGAGAGAGATGTGAGGTGAGGTACAGGGGATGGGAGAGAGATGTGAGGTGAGGTACAGGGGATGGGAGAGAGAGATGTGGGGTGAGGGACAGGGGGTGGGAGAGAGATGTGAGGTGAGGTACAGGGGTGGGAGAGAGAGATGTGAGGTGAGGTGAGGGAGGGACAGGGGGGTAGGGAGATGAGAGATGTGAGAGGTGAGGTGACAGAGGGAGGTGGGAGGGGTTGGAGAGAGATGTGAGGTGAGGGACAGGGGGTGGGGGAGATGTGAGGTGAGGGACAGGGGTGGGAGAGAGATGTGAGGTGAGGGACAGGGGGTGGTAGGGAGATGTGAGGTGAGGACAGGGGTGGGAGAGATGTGAGGTGAGGTACAGGGGTTGGGAGAGAGATGTGAGGTGAGGACAGGGGTTGGGGGGATGTGAGGTGGGAGAGAGATGAGGTGAGGTACAGGGGATGGGGAGAGATGAGGGGATGGGAGAGAGATGTGAGGTGAGGTACAGGGGATGGGAGAGGATATGTGGGGTGAGGGACAGGGGTGGGAGAGATGTGAGGTGAGGTACAGGGGGGAGAGAGAGATGTGAGGTGAGGGACAGGGGGAGAACAGGGGTGGTAGGGAGATGTGAGGTGAGGGACAGGGGGTGGGAGAGAGATGTGAGGTGAGGACAGGGGGTGGTAGGGAGATGAGGTGAGGACAGGGGTTGGGAGAGAGATGTGAGGTGAGGGACAGGGGGTGGTAGGGAGATGTGAGGTGAGGGACAGGGGGTGGGAGAGAGATGTGAGGTGAGGGACAGGGGTTGGGAGAGAGATGTGAAGTAAGGGACAGGGGGTGGGAGAGAGAGATGTGAGGTGAGGGACAGGGGTGGGAGAGAGATGTGAGGTCAGGTACAGGGGATGGGAGAGAGAGATGTGAGGTGAGGGACAGGGTTGGGAGAGAGAGTTACAGGGGAGAGAGATGTGAGGTGAGGGACAGGGATGGGAGAGAGAGAGGTGAGGTGAGAGACAGGGGTGGGGAGAGATGAGGTGAGGTACAGGGGGTGGGAGAGAGAGATGTGAGGTGAGGGACAGGGGTGGGAGAGAGATGTGAGGTGAGGTACAGGGGATGGGAGAGAGAGATGTGAGGTGAGGGACAGGGGGTGGGAGAGAGATGTGAGGTGAGGTACAGGGGATGGGAGAGAGATGTGAGGTGAGGTACAGGGGGGGGAGAGAGATGTGAGAGGTACAGGGATGGGAGAGAGAGTGGGGTGAGGGACAGGGGTGGGAGAGAGATGTGAGGTGAGGTACAGGGGTGGGAGAGAGATGAGGTGAGGGACAGGGGGAGAACAGGGGTGGTAGGGAGATGTGAGGTGAGGGACAGGGGGTGGGAGAGAGATGTGAGGTGAGGGACAGGGGGTGGTAGGGAGTGAGGTGAGGGACAGGGGTTGGGAGAGAGATGTGAGGTGAGGGACAGGGGGTGGTAGGGAGATGAGGTGAGGGACAGGGGGTGGAGAGAGATGTGAGGTGAGGATGGGAGAGAGATGAAGGGGGACAGGGGTGGGAGAGAGATGTGAGGTGAGGGACAGGGGATGGAGAGAGATGTGAGGTGAGGTACAGGGGATGGGAGAGAGAGAGGTGAGGTACAGGGGTTGGGGTGATGGACAGGGGTGGGGAGAGAGATGTGAGGTGAGGACAGGGGTGGGAGAGAGATGGAGGTGAGGTACAGGGATGGGAGAGAGAGATGTGAGGTGAGGTGAGGACAGGGGGGGAGAGAGATGTGAGGTGGTACAGGGGTGGAGAGAGATGTGAGGTGAGGACAGGGGTGGGAGAGAGATGAGGTGAGGTACAGGGGATGGGAGAGAGATGTGAGGTGAGGGACAGGGGGGGGAGAGAGATGTGAGGTGAGGGACAGGGGTTGGGGAGAGATGTGAGGTGAGGTACAGGGATGGAGAGAGATGTGAGGTACAGGGGATGGGAGAGAGAGATGAGGTGAGGGACAGGGGCTGGGAGAGAGATGTGAGGTGAGGTACAGGGGTGGGAGAGAGAGATGTGAGGTGAGGGACAGGGGGAGAACAGGGGGTGGTAGGGAGATGTGAGGTGAGGGACAGGGGGTGGGAGAGAGATGTGAGGTGAGGTACAGGGGGTGGGAGAGAGATGTGAGGTGAGGGACAGGGGGAGAACAGGGGGTGGTAGGGAGATGTGAGGTGAGGGACAGGGGTGGGAGAGAGAGATGTGAGGTGAGGGACAGGGGGAGAACAGGGGGTGGTAGGGAGATGTGAGGTGAGGGACAGGGGGTGGGAGAGAGAGATGTGAGGTGAGGGACAGGGGGTGGGAGAGAGATGTGAGGTGAGGTACAGGGGATGGGAGAGAGAGATGTGAGGTGAGGAACAGGGGGGAGAACAGGGGTGGTAGGGAGATGTGAGGTGAGGGACAGGGGGTGGGGAGAGATGTGAGGTGAGGTACAGGGATGGGAGAGAGAGATGTGAGGTGAGGGACAGGGGTGGGAGAGAGATGTGAGGTGAGGGACAGGGGGTGGGAGAGGGAGGTGGGAGAGAGATGTGAGGTGAGGTACAGGGGATGGGAGAGAGATGTGAGGTGAGGTACAGGGGATGGGGAGAGAGATGTGAGGTGAGGACAGGGGATGGGAGAGAGATGTGAGGTGAGGACAGGGGATGGGGGGATGGAGGGACAGGGGATGGAGAGAGAGATGTGAGGTGAGGACAGGGATGGGAGAGAGAGATGTGAGGTGAGGGACAGGGTGGGAGAGAGATGTGAGGTGAGGGACAGGGGGTGGGAGAGAGAGATGTGAGGTGAGGGACAGGGGGGAGAACAGGGGGTGGTAGGGAGATGTGATGTGAGGGACAGGGGTGGGAGAGAGACGTGAGGTGAGGGACAGGGGTTGGGAGGGTGATGAGGGAGAACAGGGGTGTGACAGGAGTGTTCCCTCGAGTCCTCATTATCAGGATATTCATTATTACATGTAATCAGAACACAGAGCACTAACTCTCTCTCTCTAATTTGTACATACTTTAAGAACTCCCCCCCCCACCACCTGTCTCTTTCGATAACAGTTTACAGTCCTCACCCAGAAGCCTTTGTTCCAAAAGTTGTCCTCATCTTCCCTTCGGTTACCACTCTCAGCTGTCTGACCTCTTGCTCATGGCTAATATACGCCATCAGGGCCAAACAATCTAATGAACCCTACGTGACTCGACACCCGGGACAGACTGCAACTCGATTTCAGAGGAAAAGGGAGGACAGAAGCTCAGTTCAACCTCACAGTTCCACCTCTCCCTTTGGTCAACAAATTGGAGGAGACATTTTGAAAAATAAGGTCAATCCCTGTCAAAATGGGCCCTAAAGTCAGACACGGAACATAACAATTCCACATTTTGTTTTGTGCCAACCCTCTTTCCAGTTACGCCTTTTTGGAAACAGATCCACTTTCATTTATTTTGATCCTTTCCCCCCCAATTCTATCTACCTGCACTTCAAAAAGCTCATCCATCATCACACACACACACAAACACACACACACACACACACACACACACACACACACACACACCACACACACCACACCTGGTAGGGGTAGAGTGTGACTCCTCCTCCATTGCTGCGAGACATGTACTGGTGAGCCTGCAGGGCTGCCGTGCTCAGTAACGCTCTGCTACCAGAACCGTTATTACTGGGGCTGTGGGGCGGCTGGGCACCGCTGGCTTTACTACTGTGTGCCGGAGAGACGCTCCTCCTCTCAACCCCCAAGCCGACCCCTAGGGAGCTGGGCTTGGACCCATGGCGGGGATACACTCCCTGATGCACAGAGGATGGAGCTGGCGATGAGGAGGCTGGGGCTAGTGCTGAAGAGGCTGTCTGGGCAGGGGTTTTCCCCACAGATGCTGCACCTTGGCAGGGGTTGGAGGCAGTGTGGCTGGGGCTTGAGGATGATGCACTAGAGGAGGACGGAGGCATGGTAGGGTGGTGTGGGTGTGGATGGGGGTAGGCTGCTGAGGCTGGGAGGAGGTAGGCCCAGTCCCGTGGTGCTGTGGGGCCCTGGGGAAGGCCACTGCGGCTGGGCAGGGTGGGGGGCGAGCTGGGGGACAGGTCCCACTGGTCCAAGGTCAGCACCATGTGGACTGCTTCCTGTTTCAGCTGAGTCAGATGAGTGGAACACACGTCACAGCGACTGTCACGCTCGTTCCACGCCCGCCGCGAGCTGTTGGGCACCTGGAGCTTGTCGTGGAGGAGGAGGGAGAAGGAGGGATCCTACGAAATATAGAGAACAAGAGAAGGAGAAAGGTGATTAGTTAAGTTATTTACACTGGTTGACAACACTGCATCTTCACAATGCAGAGGACTGTGGATCTGACATAGGCTGTGGTTGATTCTGATTGTAGTGGACATTACACTAACAATGGAGAAACTAACACAGAACACACACACACAGAGAACACTGGATTTGTATCTATTTGAGCACTCTGAAGCTCTCTGTTCAGAGAGATAAAGCTTCTAAGAGTCGACTGAACAAATAAAAAGGTATTTCTCCTGTCTGACTTTGTCTGCTTGTTTGGTTTAGCAGAAGAAGAAAGACAAAGGCAGAACTCATTAACCAAGTTGTTCAGAGAGAGATTGAAACTACAGATACAGAGAAACACATGAAGAAAAAGGGAAAAATAAGAGATACAGAGAGGAGAGAGAACAGGGTTGGGGTAGACAGAGAGAGAGAGAGAGAGAGAGAGAGAGAGAGAGAGAGAGAGAGAGAACAGAGAGACAGAGAGAGAGAGAACAGAGAGACAGAGAGAGAGAGAACAGGGAGAGAGAGGAGAGAGAGAGAGAGAGAGAGAGAGAGAGAGAGAGAGAGAACAGGGTTGGGGTAGAGAGAGAGAGAGAGAGAGAGAGAGAGAGAGAGAGAGAGAGAGAGAGAGAACAGGGTTGGGGTAGAGAGAGAGAGAGAGAGAGAGAGGGAGAGAGAGAGAGAGAGAGAGAGAGAGAGAGAGAGAGAGAGAGAGAGAGAGAGAGAGAGAGAGAGAGAGAGAGAGAGAGAGAGAGAAAAGGGTTGGGGTAGACAGAGAGAGAGAGAGAGAGAGAGAGAGAGAGAGAACAGGGTTGGGGTAGACAGAGAGAGAGAGAGAGAGAGAGAATACAGGGTTGGGGTAGAGAGAGAGAGAGAGAGAGAGAGAGAGAGAGAGAGAGAGAGAGTACAGGGTTGGGGTAGAGAGAGAGAGAGAGAGAGAACAGGGTTGGGGAGAGAGAGAGAGAGAGAGAGAGAGAGAGAGAGAGAGAGAGAGAGAGGAGAGAGAACAGGGTTGGGGTAGACAGAGAGAGAGAAGAGAGAGAGAGAGAACAGGGTTGGGGTAGACAGAGAGAGAGAGAGAGAGAGAGAGAGAGAGAGAACAGGGTTGGGGTAGACAGAGAGAGAGAGAGAGAGAGAACAGGGTTGGGGTAGACAGAGAGAGAGAGAGAGAGAGAGAGAGAGTTACAGGACAAAATAAAAACCCTCCAACCCAAAAAGGCCTGTGGTGTCGATGGTATCCTCAATGAAATGATCAAATATACAGACAACAAATTCCAATTGGCTATACTAAAACTCTTTAACATCATACTTAGCTCTGGCATCTTCCCCAATATTTGGAACCAAGGACTGATCACCCCAATCCACAAAAGTGGAGACAAATTTGACCCCAATAACTACCGTGGAATATGTGTCAACAGTAACCTTGGGAAAATCCTCTGCATTATTATTAACAGCAGACTCGTACATTTCCTCAATGAAAACAATGTACTGAGCAAATGTCAAATTGGCTTTTTACCAAATTACCGTACAACAGACCATGTATTCACCCTGCACACCTTAATTGACAACCAAACAAACCAAAACAAAGGCAAAGTCTTCTCATGCTTTCTTGATTTCAAAAAGCCTTCGACTCAATTTGGCATGAGGGTCTGCTATACAAACTGATGGAAAGTGGTGTTGGGGGTAAAACATATGACATTATAAAATCCATGTACACAAACAACAAGTGTGCGGTTAAAATTGGCAAAAACACACACATTTCTTCACACAGGGTCGTGGGGTTAGACAGGGATGCAGCTTAAGCCCCACCCTCTTCAACATATATATCAACGAACTGGCGCGGGCACTAGAAAAGTCTGCAGCACCCGGCCTCCCCTGCTAGAATCCGAAGTCAAATGTCTGCTGTTTGCTGATGATCTGGTGCTTCTGTCACCAACCAAGGAGGGCCTACAGCAGCACCTAGATCTTATGCACAGATTCTGTCAGACCTGGGCCCTGACAGTAAATCTCAGTAAGACCAAAATAATGGTGTTCCAAAAAGGTCCAGTCACCAGGACCACAAATACAAATTCCATCTAGACACTGTTGCCCTAGAGCACACAAAAAACTATACATACCTTGGCCTAAACATCAGCGCCACAGGTAACTTCCACAAAGGTGTGAACGATCTGAGAGACAAGGCAAGAAGGGCATTCTATGCCATCAAAAGAAACATAAATTTCAACATACCAATTAGGATTTGGCTAAAAATACTTGAATCAGTCATAGAGCCCATTGCCCTTTATGGTTGTGAGGTCTGGGGTCCCTCACCAACCAAGACTTCACAAAATGGGACAAACACCAAATTGAGACTCTGCACGCAGAATTCTGCAAAAATATCCTCCGCGTACAACGTAAAACACCAAATAATGCATGCAGAGCAGAATTAGGCCGATACCCACTAATTATCAAAATCCAGAAAAGAGCCATTAAATTCTACAACCACCTAAAAGGAAGCGATTCACAAACCTTCCATAACAAAGCCATCACAAACAGAGAGATGAACCTGAGAAGAGTCCCCTAAGCAAGTTGGTCCTGGGGCTCTGTTCACAAACACAAACACACCCTACAGAGCCCCGGAAAACAGCAACACACATTGGAAATAATTGACAAAAACCAAACCAAATCATGAGAAAATAAAAAGATAATTACTTTTTGACACATTGGAAATAATTGACACTACCCTGGCGTTAAAAACAGCGCAAACTAAAATGCTATTTGGCCCTAAACAGAGAGTACACAGCGGCAGAATACCTGACCACTGTGACTGACCCAAACTTAAGGAAAGCTTTGACTATGTACAGACTCAGTGAGCATAGCCTTGTTAATGAGAAAGGCCGCCGTAGGCAGACATGGCTCTCAAGAGAAGACAGGCTATGTGCTCACTGCCCACAAAATGAGGTGGAAACTGAGCTGCACTTCCGAACCTCCTGCCCAATGTATGACCATATTAGAGAGACATATTTCCCTCAGATTACACAGATCCACAAAGAATTCGAAAACAAATCCAATTTTGAAAAACTCCCATATCTACTGGGTGAAATTCCACAGTGTGCCATCACAGCAGCAAGATGTGTGACCTGTTGCCACAAGAAAAGGGCAACCAGAGAAGAACAAACACCATTGTAAATACATCCCATATTTATGCTTATTTATTTTATCTTGTGTCCTTTAACCATTTGTACATTGTTAAAACACTGTATACAGTACATATATATATATATATATATATATATATAGAAACGAGCCCTCTCAGTCAGCTGGTGTTGGACCTCACCAACCAATAAACTGGACTTTAAAATGTGGGACAAACATCCAATTGAAGCCCTACATTCAGAATTCTGTCGGAAAATCTACAAGTCCAGAGAAATACACCAACTAATGCATGTAGGGCAGAATTGGGCCGCTTTCAGTAGTATTGAAAATACAGAGAAGATCATTAACATTTTGGTAACATCTAAATTCAAATCCAAATTCACCTGATCCCAGAAACGAGCCCTCTCAGTCAGCTGGTGTTGGACCTCACCAACCAAGCTGAGCCCAGAAACGAGCCCTCTCAGTCAGCTGGTGTTGACTGACACCAACCAAGCTGATTCCAGAAACGAGCCCTCTCAGTCAGCTGGTGTTGGACATCACCGACCAAGCTGATCCCAGAAACGAGCCCTCTCAGTCAGCTGGTGTTGGACCTCACCAACCAAGCTGAGCCCAGAAATGAGCCCTCTCAGTCAGCTGGTGTTGGACCTCACCAACCAAGCTGAGCCCATAAACGAGCCCTCTCAGTCAGCTGGTGTTGGACCTCACCAACCAAGCTGATCCCAGAAACGAGCCCTCTCAGTCAGCTGGTGTTGGACCTCACCAACCAAGCTGAGCCCAGAAACGAGCCCTCTCAGTCAGCTGGTGTTGGACCTCACCAACCAAGCTGAGCCCAGAAACGAGCCCTCTCAGTCAGCTGGTGTTGACTGACACCAACCAAGCTGAGCCCAGAAATGAGCCCTCTCAATCAGCTGGTGTTGGACCTCACCAACCAAGCTGAGCCCAGAAACAAGCCCTCTCAGTCAGCTGGTGTTGGACCTCACCAACCAAGCTGAGCCCAGAAACAAGCCCTCTCAGTCAGCTGGTGTTGGACCTCACCAACCAAGCTGAGCCCAGAAACAAGCCCTCTCAGTCAGCTGGTGTTGGACCTCACCAACCAAGCTGAGCCCAGAAACGAGCCCTCTCAGTCAGCTGGTGTTGGACCTCA
>NC_068449.1:11863657-11896157 GCF_023373465.1 Oncorhynchus keta | reverse complement strand
AGGGGAGACCGAGAGAGAGAGAGAGAGAGAGAGAGAGAGAGAGAGAGAGAGAGAGAGAGAGAGAGAGAGAGAGCGAGCGGCACTGAGAGCGAGAGAGAGAGAGATGGAGAGGTGGAGGGAAGGGGAGACCGAGAGAGAGAGAGAGAGAGAGAGAGAGAGAGCGGCACTGAGAGCGAGAGAGAGAGATGGAGAGGTGGTGGGAAGGGGAGACAGAGCGACAGAGAGGGAGAGATGGAGAGGTGGGGAAGGGGAGGCCGAGAGAGACAGAGAGAGAGAGAGAGAGAGAGAGAGAGAGAGAGAGAGAGAGATGGAAAGGTGGTGGGAAGAGAGAGAGAGGAGAGAGCGAGAGAGAGGCACTGAGAGAGAGAGAGAGGGAGAGGTGGAGGGAAGGGGAGACCGAGAGAGAGAGAGAGAGAGAGAGAGAGAGAGAGAGAGAGAGAGAGAGAGATGGAGACGTGGTGGGAAGGGGAGACCGAGAGAGAGAGAGAGAGAGAGAGAGAGAGAGAGAGAGAGAGAGAGAGAGAGAGAGCGGCACTGAGAGCGAGATAGAGAGAGAGAGATGGAGACGTGGTGGGAAGGGGAGACCGAGAGAGAGAGAGAGAGAGAGAGAGAGAGAGAGAGAGAGAGAGAGAGAGAGAGAGAGAGAGAGAGAGAGAGGCACTGAGAGCAAGATGGAGAGAGAGAGAGAGATGGAGAGGTGGTGGGAAGGGGAGACCGAGAGAGAGAGAGAGAGAGAGAGAGAGAGAGAGAGAGAGAGAGAGAGAGAGAGAGCGGCACTGAGAGCGAAAGAGAGAGAGAGAGAGCGGCACTGAGAGCGAAAGAGAGAGAGAGAGATGGAGAGGTGGTGGGAAGGGGAGACCGAGAGAGAGAGAGAGAGAGAGAGAGAGAGAGAGAGAGCGGCACTGAGAGCGAAAGAGAGAGAGAGAGAGATCCCCTAAGCAAACTGGTCCTGGGGCTCTGTTCACAAACACACCCTACAGAGCCCCAGGACAACAGCACAATTAGACCCAACCAAATCATGAGAAAACAAAAAGATAATTACTTAACACATTGGAAAGAATTAACAAAAAAACAGAGCAAACTAGAATGCTATTTGGCCCTACACAGAGAGTACACAGCGACAGAATACCTGACCACTGTGACTGACCCAAAATTAAGGAAAGCTTTGACTATGTACAGACTCAGTGAGCATAGCCTTGCTATTGAGAAAGGCCGCCGTAGGCAGACATGGCTCTCAAGAGAAGACAGGCTATGTGCTCACTGCCCACACAATGAGGTGGAAACTGAGCTGCACTTCCTAACCTCCTGCCCAATGTATGACCATATTAGAGAGACATATTTCCCCAGATCACACAGATCCACAAAGAATTCGAAAACATATCCAATTTTGAAAAACTCCCATACCTACTGGGTGAAATTCCACAGTGTGCCATCACAGCAGCAAGATTTGTGACCTGTTGCCACGAGAAAAGGGCAACCAGTGAAGAACAAACACCATTGTAAATACAACCCATATTTATGCTTATTTATTTTATCTTGTGTCCTTTAATTATTTGTACATTGTGTATATATATATATATATATATATATATATATATATATATAATATGACATTTGTAATGTCTTTACTGTTTTGAAACTGTTGTATGTGTAATGTTTACTGTTCATTTTAGTTGTTTTTCACTTTATATATTCACTTTGTATGTTGTCTACCTCACTTGCTTTGGCAATGTTAACACATGTTTCCCATGCCAATAAAGCCCTTGAATTGAATTGAATTGAGAGATGGAGAGGTGGTGGGAAGGCAAAACAGAGAAAGAGAGAGATGGAGGAAGACAGGGGGATAGAAACTGAAAAAGACTGATGAGAGAAGGAGAGGAAAGAGTGTATACATGTGAGGAAAGAGACAGAAAAGATCTATGAGAACTAGAGGGATGGAGTAAAACAGAGAGAGAGAACTTACATGTCACTGGCAGGGTTGGGTTTGACCACATCTTCTGCAGAAAGACACGCCTCCATGATGTCATTAAAGCCTGCATTCCCCACGTTCTTGGCCAGCTGCGGGGTAAAACACACACACAGTTTAGCACTTACCAAAGAACAGAGGTCATAAAAATACAAATGAACCTCTTAAAAGAGGGTTCTACAGTTTATACTGTACATATTTATTTCAAGCTCCATTTATTCTGCTCTGCCACTTCAACAAATGCTTACATCAATGGTGTGAGAGAGAGAGAGAGAGAGAGAGAGAGAGAGAGAGAGAGAGAGAGAGAGAGAGAGAGAGAGAGAGACAGAGAGAGAGAGAGAGAGAGACAGAGAGAGAGACAGAGACAGAGAGAGGGACAGAGAGAGACAGAGAGAGGGACAGAGCAGAGAGAGAGAGAGACAGAGAGAGAGAGAGACAGAGAGAGAGAGACAGAGAGAGACAGAGAGACAGAGAGAGAGACAGAGAGAGAGACAGAGAGAGAGAGAGAGAGACAGAGAGAGAGACAGAGAGACAGAGAGAGAGACAGAGAGACAGAGAGAGAGACAGAGAGACAGAGAGAGAGAGAGAGAGAGAGAGAGAGAGAGAGAGAGACAGAGAGAGAGAGAGAGAGAGAGAGAGAGAGAGACAGACAGACAGACAGAGAGAGACAGAGAGAGGGACAGAGAGAGAGAGAGAGAGAGAGAGAGAGACAGAGAGAGAGAGAGAGAGAGAGAGAGAGAGAGAGAGAGAGACAGAGAGTGACAGGAGAGAGAGAGAGAGATGGAAAGGTGGTGGGAAGAGAGACAGAGAGAGAGAGAGAGAGAGAGGGGAAAAACAGCATGCGTTTCCACCCATCTCCTTGTGGCTAAATAATGTGAAACACTGGCGTCTTACCAAGGGAAATCATCTTAAATTAGCGACAAAAACATTTCAGCCCCAAATGATTCATGGGCAATAAATTGCACCAAATTGATATTAGAAAGCCAGATAAAATGTGAAACATGCAAGGTGGAAGCAGCTTCAAGCCTCTGTTATCCTGTAATGTCTATCTATCCCAATGGAGCGCAGCAGAGGAAGGAGAGTTCAGTAGAATCAGGCCAGGAGTGTTGATATCCTTGGTGCTCACCTACCAGCAGTAAATCAGCTGCACTGTGAAATAACTTTTACATCAGCTAATGTGTGATGGGCGAGCTATTGTTTTCCAATAGGAGGTTGTGCTAAGTAAGCTAAGCGGATGTGTTTTGGTACCACTTTATGAGACACCTGTGTGTAAATGATTTGAACTTTCCAATACGACTACACCTAACTTCTCACTGTCACAGCACTTCAATGCCATAATGTGAAAGTGGACAAATAGCTGCTTTGTGGAGAGAATTCTGTCCGGAAAATGGCTGCAGTGCATCAGCCAGATGGATGCTCCTAGACATGAGTGGTGGAATAGCATGAGTTACCATCAGACAAGGCAGAGAAAACCACTACAACACCTATTGGAAATGGTGATGCTATCATGATAGAATTCTTCTCACCAAGAGTTCAGAGGTGCTGAGGACGTCCAGCGTGAGGGACTGGATCCTGGAGTAGTGGACTCCCAACTCCCTGTGGATCCCAGAACACTCTATACACGTCAGGATGCCCAGGTTAGTGGAGAGCCACGTGGGGTCTGGGGAAAAAGAAAGAAAGAAAAAGAGAGAGAGAAAAAGAGAGAGAGTGAGAAACCATGTAAGTAGGTCACAGTGTCCTTGGTAGGGACTACCTGCATGTGCTTTGAAGGGAGAGCTATTTCTGATTCAGGTTAGCGACTGGCTGTAGTCGAACCTAAATAACTGGCTCATGGGCATTCCTCGTTCCCTACAATGTCAGTGTAAAGTGACTGCATAGAGTTGTTCAATAAACTTGACCTGAATACTTTGGTAACAGTGTCTGTGAATAACCTTTATAATTAATGATTTAATTAAAGTGACCTCTAGCACATGAAATAACACTTGCTATAACTATTTATAATACCTTGTGGCTCCTTATTACAGCCTTTATAAATGTACAACAGTTATAATGAATTAAACACAGGTGGTTTTGTGCACTAAAATGACTTGTGTGGTGTGTGTATATCCAACGTGCGAGCATGTATTAACATGTGTTTCTCCCTGTCACTCACTGGGCGCTCTGCAGTCACAGCAGACATCGTTGCCGGTCATCCTCTTGACCTCTCCCAGGATGGCCTTGGTCAGCTCCTGGACGATGTTGTTCTCCCCAACGTGCTGGTCTCCCTTAAAAGCATTATTCAGCGCTTCCTCCTTACTGTTCTGCAGCACAGAGATCCATCTGAAAACGCACAGCACACAGGTGGAGGGGGAGTGTGTGAGTATGTGATAGAGTATGTGTAAAGACAGGGAAACCTGTGTGTGGAAAGATGGATCAGGGATAACAGGACACACACACTTCAAAAAAAGGAAGGAACACAGACTTACATCTGACATTCTGAGTCGTCCTCGGTCTGAAAGTGATACGTTCTGTCATCTGAGAGAGAAAGAGAGAGAGAGAGAGAGAGAGAGAAGTGGCTGGGTCAGAGACATAGTGGAATAAGAAATTAATCAAAGATAAGAAAATGTAAGAACGGAGAGAAATTCCCTTCAGAGCCCATCCCAGCACCCGGCTGACAAGCCTGTGTGTACCAGGCCTAAATAAGAAACAGGAAACTCTTTCACAGCTGTCCACTATATACCTAGAACTAACACAGCAACCAATAGGACAATATAGAAGGACACAGAGGTTGGGATTTGAAGTCATGTGGAATCTACTCAAGACAGAGGTTAGTTTACCAAACATCCCATCGTACTGCACTGCACACAGAAAGCATAAAACTTGTGAAAGTCATATTGTGTACTCTTCAATTCTTCTCCAACCTGACTGCTCTCTCCTGACTTCTCCCCCACACCCCACCCCTACAGAAGGCCAACACCGCACACAGAAAGGAGAGCAGCATCTCTCTGTTTCCACCACACCAGAGTGAGCCCTTTCATAGTCCTAGTGTTGTGTTTCCCGTTGTGTTGTGTTTCCCGTTGTGTTGTGTTTCCCGTTGTGTTGTGCCTCCCGTTGTGTTGTGTTTCCCGTTGTGTTGTGCTTCCCGTTGTGTTGTGCTTCCCGTTGTGTTGTGCTTCCCGTTGTGTTGTGCTTCCCGTTGTGTTGTGCTTCCCGTTGTGTTGTGTTTCCCGTTGTGTTGTGCTTCCCGTTGTGTTGTGCTTCCCGTTGTGTTGTGTTTCCCGTTGTGTTGTGTTTCCCGTTGTGTTGTGCTTCCCGTTGTGTTGTGTTTCCCGTTGTGTTGTGCTTCCCGTTGTGTTGTGCTTCCCGTTGTGTTGTGCTTTGTGTTGTGCCTCCCGTTGTGTTGTGCTTCCCGTTGTGTTGTGCCTCCCGTTGTGTTGTGCTTCCCGTTGTGTTGTGCCTCCCGTTGTGTTGTGTTTCCCGTTGTGTTGTGCTTCCGTTGTGTTGTGCTTCCCTCCGTTGTGTTGTGTTGTGCTTCCCGTTGTGTGTGTGTTGTTTTGTGCCTCCCGTTGACAGCAGGGTGTGTTTCCCGTTGTGTTGTGCTTCCAACACTCATCTTGGCTCCAGTGTTTATGAAAGGATGAAGTCACCACTCAGCTAAACTCAAAGCAAATCCCCAAAACCTGACTGAAGTTGTGTTGTGCTCCGTTGTGTTCCCTGTGTTGTGGGTGAATGGAGGATGTGAGTTGGTGAATGGAGGCTTGAAGAGGTTGTGCTTGTTGAGTTTCCCATTGTGTTGAAGAGGGTGTTGTGAGTTGACAGCAGGGTGACAGCCTGACGACAACACTCATCTTGGCCCAGTGTTTATGAAAGGATGAAGTCACCACTCAGCTAAACTCAAAGCAAATCCCCAAAACCTGACTGAAGAAAGAAGAGGGTGAATGGAGGATGAAGAGGGTGAATGGAGGATGAAGAGGGTGAATGGAGGAAGAAGAGGGTGAATGGAGGAAGAAGAGGGTGAATGGAGGATGAAGAGGGTGAATGGAGGAAGAAGAGGGTGAATGGAGGAAGAAGAGGGTGAATGGAGGAAGAAGAGGGTGAATGGAGGAAGAAGAGGGTGAATGGAGGAAGAAGATGGTGAATGGATGATGAAGAGGGTGAATGGAGGATGAAGAGGGTGAATGGAGGATGAAGAGGGTGAATGGAGGAAGAAGAGGGTGAATGGAGGAAGAAGATGGTGAATGGGGGAAGAATAAATACTCATTTTAGCTCCATCTCCCTTGGTTACATGAGATTACGTGAGAATACGGAACAAAGGAACGTGGATGAAATTCTTAAAAGGCTGCAGATTGGAAAAGGGTAATGTTGAGGCACAAAGTATTGATTCTTCCCTGAATAGAACTCATACAGCGATTCAACTATTCACAACTCCTTTCCTGCCCACATTCCACAGAATAGCTGTGATTTCCTTTCATATAGAGCCCTATTGACAACCACTGCCTTTTTCTAGGAGTTTCCTCCCTGCACTTGTTTTTCTGCAGTAGATTTCTCTCTACTCAATAACGAGCACTGTCATTCTTCCCAAAAAAGCATCCGGTCTTGTTCTTCCATGTCTATAAGCCAGCATTTCCTTTATCAGATTTACAAATTTAATATATATATTTTATTTGAACCTTTATTTAACTAGGCAAGTCAGTTAAGAACAAATTCTTATTTACAATGACGGCCTACACTGGCCAAACCTGAACGACGCTGGGCCAATTGTGCGCCGCCCTATGGGACTCCAAATCACTGCCGATGAGGCGCAGGCCAGGCCCTCTGAGAATGCAAGTTGAGGTACAGCAGTGTGCAGGCCCTCTGAGAACACAAGGTTTGGTACCACAGTGTGCAGAGCAGGCCCTGTGAGAACACAAGGTGTGGTACCGCAGTGTGCAGAGCAGGCCCTGTGAGAACACAAGGTGTGGTACCGCAGTGTGAATGCAAGTTGAGGGTAGGTCCTGTGAGAACACAAGGTTTGGTACCACAGTGTGCAGAGCAGGCCCTGTGAGAACACAAGGTGTGGTACCGCAGTGTGCAGGGCAGGCCCTGTGAGAACACAAGGTGTGGTACCGCAGTGTGCAGGGCAGGCCCTGTGAGAACACAAGGTGTGGTACCGCAGTGTGCAGGGCAGGCCCTGTGAGAACACAAGGTGTGGTACCGCAGTGTGCAGGGTAGGCCCTGTGAGAACACAAGGTGTGGTACCGCAGTGTGCAGGGTAGGCCCTGTGAGAACACAAGGTGTGGTACCGCAGTGTGCAGGGTAGGCCCTGTGAGAACACAAGGTGTGGTACCGCAGTGTGCAGGGTAGGCCCTGTGAGAACACAAGGTGTGGTACCGCAGTGTGCAGGGTAGGCCCTGTGAGAACACAAGGTGTGGTACCGCAGTGTGCAGGGTAGGCCCTGTGAGAACACAAGGTGTGGTACCGCAGTGTGCAGGGTAGGCCCTGTGAGAACACAAGGTGTGGTACCGCAGTGTGCAGGGTAGGCCCTGTGAGAACACAAGGTGTGGTACCGCAGTGTGCAGGGTAGGCCCTGTGAGAACTCAGGTGGGTCCATTTGCAGTGGTATTCCTGATAAACACAGAGGGTGGTAGCAGGGTAAAAGGCAGGCCCTGTGAGAACACAAGGTGAGATGAGGTCAGCTCTTCTTCTCCTCTGGGTTGTGTTTCACCTGGCAGTGTGAGAACACAAGGTGTGGTACGCAGTGTGCAGGGCAGGCCCTGTGAGAACACGGTTTGTCTGAAGGGGAAGGAGGGGAGGAGAACACAAGGTGTGGCGCAGAGGCAGGGAGGACAGAGAAGAAGAACAGTGTGCAGGGTAGGCCCTGCAAACAGAAAGCAGTGTGCAAGGAGAACACACCCTGCCACACGCAGTGTGCAGGGTAGCAATGTTACAAAGCTTCACCCAGTGTCATTTACCCAATTAGGCCCATTTAGCCACATGGACTCGCATTATAAATCATATACTATGAGAAACAATTATGACCCCTGCAAAAAGGCCTGCAATCACATACAGGTCTGTGTGAATCAGCACAGGCCCTGTGAGAACACAACATGCAGGGTAGGCCCTGTGAGAACACACAGTGTGCAGGGACAGGCCCCTGTGAGAATTTGTAGTTATTCCTATAACACACAGAGGGAATAGTTAGGGGGTAAAGGCAGAGTAAACCTCCCGTGAGATGAGGTCAAACACTTCTTCCCCTCTGGTTGTGTTTCACCTGGCAGGTGAGGAAATGAGTTTTACCACCCCCTCGGTTTGTCTGAAGGGGAACAGGGGGAACACTAGCCTCCCCCTCAGTTATTACGGAACATAAAAGAAGAACATCAGAATCAGCAAACAAGCATGAAGGAAACTACTCCCCTCAGTTATTACAACATAAAATACCTGTCCCCCTCAGCAATGTTACAAAGCTTCTCCCCCCAGTTATTACAACATAAAATCCATTTCCCCTACATTATTACAACATTATAAATCATATCCCCCAGAAATTAAACATATTATGACCCCTAAAAATGCATCGCAATCACATACAGGTCTACCTGTGAATCAGCACAGCACAGCACTGCGACATTCCCCCTTAGTTATTACAACATAAAATAACACTACCTCCCCCTCAGTTATTACAACATAACACTACCTCCCCCTCAGTTATTACAACATAAAATAACACTACCTCCCCCTCAGTTATTACAACATAACACTACCTCCCCCTCAGTTATTACAACATAAAATAACACTACCTCCCCCTCAGTTATTACAACATAACACTACCTCCCCCTCAGTTATTACAACATAAAATAACACTACCTCCCCTCAGTCATTACAACATAACACTACCTCCCCCTCAGTTATTACAACATAAAATAACACTACCCCCCTCAGTTATTACAACACAACACTACCCCCTCAGTTATTACAACACAACACTACCTCCCCCTCAGTTATTACAACATAACACTACCTCCCCCTCAGTCATTACAACATAACACTACCTCCCCCTCAGTCATTACAACATAACACTACCCCCCCTCAGTCATTACAACATAACACTACCTCCCCTCAGTCATTACAACATAACACTACCTCCCCCTCAGTCATTACAACATAACACTACCTCCCCCTCAGTCATTACAACATAACACTACCTCCCCCTCAGTCATTACAACATAACACTACCTCCCCCTCAGTCATTACAACATAAGATGCACTATTGTAAAGTGGCTGTTCCACTGGATGTCATAAGGTGAATGCACCAATTTGTAAGTCGCTCTGGATAAGAGCGTCTGCTAAATGACTTAAATGTAAATGTAAATAACACTACCTCCCCCTCAGTCATTACAACATAACACTACATTACTCTTCCCCCTTAGTTATTAGAACATAACATTGAGGCTCTCTTATGATGTTTTCATAAGGAATATTTCCCCCTGTGTTAAGGTCTGTTAGCATGGGCCTGTCTGCTGACTGTGGTGCTCTGCAGTGGTGGATGAAACCAGGCCACGGTTTGTGCTCAGGGTGCTTCAAAACCAACCCTGATTCCTTCCCCTCCCTCAACCTGGCGTGTTTGTGTATGTGTGCCTTTTGAAAGAGGGAGAGAGAGAGAGAGAGACAGAGAGCGAGAGGAGAGAGGAAGATGACTTAAGACAGCGATGAAGTGAGAGAGACAGCGAGAGAGAGAGTAAATCTAGGGTAATGGAGTGAAGTAGAGCCTGCTTTAGCGAAAGCAGAGTAGAGGAAATCAATAGACCGGTGAGTCCCTGGTGCTTGTAAAGTCACTCAGTGGGCTAGCCTGACACAAGGCCTGTGTCCCAAACGACACCAGAGCCCTGGTCAATAGTAGGGCACTATCTAGGGAATAGGGTGCGATTTGGGATGCATCCAGGATATATACACTAAATATACAAAAGTATGTGGACACTATTTCTGCCACACCCGTTGATGACAGGTATGTAAAATCGAGCACACAGCCATGCAATCTCCACAGACAAACATTGGCAGTAGAATGGCCTTACTGAAAAGCTCAGCGACTTTCAACGTGGCACTGTCATAGGATGCCACCTTTCCAACAAGTTAGTGTGTCAAATTTCTGCCCTGCTTGAGCTCCCCCCGGTCAACTGTAAGTGTTGTTATTGTGAAGTGGAAACATCTAGGAGCAACAACGGCTCAGCTGCGAAGTGGTAGGCCACACAAACTCACAGAACGGGACCGCCGAGTGCTGAAGCGCGTAAAAATTGTCTGTCCTCAGATGTCACTACGGAGTTCTAAACTGCCTCTGGAAGCAATGTCAGCACAAAAACTGTTCATCGGGAGCTTCATGAAATTGGTTTCCATGGCCGAGCAACCACACACAAGCCTAAGATCACCATGCGCAATGTGTTGGCTGGAGTGGTGTAAAGCTTGCCGCCTGTGGATGCTACCTGCCCCAATGCATAGTGCCAACGGTAAAGTTTGGTGGAGGAGGAATAATGGTCTGGGGCTGTTTTTAGTGGTTCGGGCTAGGCCCCTTAGTTCCAGTGAAGGGAAATCTTAACGCTACAGCATACAATCACCTTCTACAAGCCCCTTCCTGTTTCAGCTTGACAATGCACAAAGCGAGGTCCATACAGAAATGGTTTGTTGAGATCAGTATGGAAGAACTTGACTGGCCTGCACAGAGCCCTGACCTAAACCCCATTGGACACCTTTGGGATGAATTGGAACGCTGACTGCGAGCAAGGCCCTATGGCCTAACCTGACTAATGCACTTGTGGCTGAATGGAAGCAATTCCCTGCAGCAATGTCCCAACATCTAGTGGAAAGTGAGGAGTGGAGGCTGTTATAGCAGCAAAGGGGGGACCAACTCCATATTAATGCCCATGATTTTGGAATGAGATGTTCTACAGGTGTCCACATACTTTTGGTCATGTAGTGTATAACATTCTTTGAGGTGTTCGAGTGATTCATATGCTATACTATAAAGCTACCACCATTTTAGCTAAATGAACCCAAAGTGCTCAATTTTGGGCATGTCTGACGCCTGAGATGTTTGACAACCAGTGAACAGTCTGGTTCGACAGAATGAGTGAGATGGAGTGCTTCATCTCCATTAAGAGAACAGGCTAGTGCTGTTAGCCGACTTTAAATGAATGCTAACTGGCTAGGACTAGGTTGTCTTGCCCTCTGTGTGTGCGTATGTGTCAGTGTGCGTGTCCGTGCTCGTCGGCACATTACTCACCGTCCCATGTGATATGGTAAGGTATCCGTTCTTTACTGAACACTTTCTCTTCTGCCACACTTTCCTTAACCTAGGGAGGTGGGGGGGGGGACACGACATATTGTGACACACCGACATAACACCCCAGTGCCAGTGTGACACACTAAACTCGACATGAATCCACACTGTAACTGAACAGACATGGCTAATGAATTATTAACATCAACCACACCAGTGCTCATTAATATGTACATGCATAAGTAATGGGGTACAGTCTGGGCAGTGTATTCATGTCTCCGGGGAGAAGCTCAACCATAAAAATAACAGGGAATATGGATTTCCTTACATGCTGTATCAGCAATAAGATAGGTCCATAAAGATGGCGGGCCCCCATAAACTTACCACAAATTCCTTGTTTTGTTAAGTTTCCCGTATTGTACATTGCTCTCTGTTACTATTTTCGTGTATGGTCATGAGCAGAGTATACATGAGCAGAGTATACATGAGCAGAGTATACATGAGCAGAGTATACATGAGCAGAGTATACATGAGCAGAGTATACATGTGCAGAGTATACATGAGCAGAGTATACATGAGCAGAGTATACATGAGCAGAGTATACATGAGCAGAGTATACATGTGCAGAGTATACATGAGCAGAGTATACATGTGCAGAGTATACATGAGCAGAGTATACATGTGCAGAGTATACATGAGCAGAGTATACATGAGCAGAGTATACATGAGCAGAGTATACATGAGCAGAGTATACATGAGCAGAGTATACATGAGCAGAGTATACATGAGCAGAGTATACATGAGCAGAGTATACATGAGCAGAGTATACATGAGCAGAGTATACATGAGCAGAGTATACATGAGCAGAGTATACATGAGCAGAGTATACATGAGCAGAGTATACATGAGCAGAGTATACATGAGCAGAGTATACATGATCAACATTTTTGCTTCAAGACGCCGGGCAATTTGAAAAACGGATTTATTGGCACACTGAACCATATTGCACGCCATAGTTTAAAAACTCCCTGGATAGTATCAAAACAATGACGTCATATCTGAATTCTACCATCTTTATACACGTTCTCCACTAATTACCAGAGAGAGCTTTGTGTGTGTTTGTTTGGTATGACCTTACATTTGGTTCTTTTAATGTTTTAAGATGCTACACGTTTAACAGAAGAAAACGAGAAACTGACCCGTCACTCTTCTTGTAGAGGTTCCCACAGCGCTCGGTACCATGCTCCTTGTTGCCCTGAGGCTGGTGCAAACTGTAGGTGGCGCTCTGTCTCACCTGGGACTCCTTCAACAATACCGGCACACACACACACACACACACACATATATATATATAAGGATCTATGTACAGTGGGCACAAGACACCTCAGCCAGTGAGTTTGGGTGGGGTGCATCTCAATTGTCTACAGTGGCTTCCTCTCCTGGTACCTTTTCTTTGTCAGCTCTAATCTGAAAATTACAGGTTAGGAGAATATGACGGCTCGGGATGCTGGCTGCGGCATGTGCTTTCACCCATCCACTGCTTTTAGTGCAGGTGAAGAGAGGAGACAAGGAAGGGGAGCATCTTTAGACTATTGAGATACTGCTACACTATGTACATAAGACAAGCAGAGCCCTGGGGTCATGCACTACATCACCTCGTCACAGAGCTGAGAGGGGGAGGGGCCAAGGCAAAGACCTTTGGAAGATATTCTAAAAGAAAGTCTTCAGGGTTCTGAATGTAGTGTTATAGTCGTCAACAATTTAAAAGGAAAAAAACTATTTCATAAGTACAGAGAGAACCTTTGCTCTTCACCCCCCCCCACCACCACCAACTCCCTCTATTGAAAATGCTTGACAAAACACCACAACCAGATAGACAAGCACAGAAAGGAGGTACAGAAGATAAACTTACTCTCCTAGACTTGGTTCACAAAGAGGCGGAAGCAGTGAAGTAAAGAACAGAAAAGACTGATAAAGCAGACAGTAGCCTAATTCTCCACATAATAGCTTGAGCCAGGAAGTACACAAGTACATGTGGTAACTAAAAGTCACTTTGGATAAAAGCATCCGGTAAAAGACAGTATTAAGCACATCGTAAGAGTGCACCATATACCATTAATGGGTTCCTTTCAATGAGCTTGCTAAAGTTGACAGGGAGTGAAGGTGGCTTTGGTTATGTACATCATTGTTTTGAACACCTAAATGCATCCCTAGATGAGATACAGACAGCTATATTAGTGGATGTCTAACTTGGGCTTGTGACAGTGAAAAGACTAGGCCAGTAGAGTGTTGCCGCGTGTACTGTATGTGTGTCATTGGTGGGTGTAACCATTAAAGGTTGATAGAGGGGGTTCCTTTGTATCTGTGACAGCGGCATGGGCAGCGGCTTTCTCCATTTTGAAGTAGTCCAATTCTTCTTCTACTACTTCTATGAGTCAGTAAACAAACAGATATGGTGCATACTGCCACCAGGAGTCTGTTGTCTGAACAGGTATAAAGCCAAGGTTTGTATTTATAGCCACCTGTAGCTATGGAAGGTTTTCTCAGGAGCAATGTTCCCTCAAAATGGCCACAGTTTGCCTACCCGGCGAGCAGGGCAGCTGAATCGGATGCACCTACCGCCAACAGCCCGGGGCGAATAAAAAAATCAATAGAAACACAATGCTTTATCATCGCTATGAATGCCTCGGAGACTGACCAGTCGATCGCGATCAACCGGTTGGTGACCACTGCTCTCGAAAGTTGAGTATAATCTCGTGCATTTCTTTGTGGGCTGATTTCTGCGCGGCAGCCTCGGGCTACTGAGGGAACATAATTGAAGTATAATTGATTGGCTGATCTCTTTTGATGACCTGGATGGAATTATGTGATCCTTCCTTAACCCATGGAAGTCACACACAGTTGACTACTTCAAAATGGTGAAAGTCCTCAGTGGCGTTGCCCATGCTAAACCAGGCTATAGGCCCTAGAGCTGTCTAAGTCTATGGGTGTTACCTCCTTCTGCTCCACCTGCAGCGCTGACTTGAGGACGTCCCGTAGCTGAGTGAGTTGCTTCCTCTCCTCGTCCTGGGCCTGCTTTATCTGGAGAGGTCACAGCAAGGTCATAGACAGCTCATACAAATGTCACAGGTGTCATACAAAGTCACACAGAATACTTTTGAGGAATTCAACAGGAAAGGCAAGTTCTTACATACCCATAAAGATGTCAACAGTAGTCTTGAGTAACTCACCGTGTGTAAGTCTGTGGCTAGCTTCTCTATGGAGGGTTTGAGGTTGTCTACTGCTTTCAGCCCATCCTGAAAGAAACTAAAGAGAGAGACAAATCTACATCAGCCATTTTCCCCACGAGGTGAGCATTTAGTCAAATGCAAACTTTCAATGACTTCAGGACTTACTTGCACTGTGCATGGAAATATTTGATGAGATTCTGGAGTAGGTCCACCCCTTTCTTGATCTTGATCTCATTCACTTTAAGAAGATACTGCGAGATAGAATTTCACAATGTCAACAAACCCTCCACTACATCTCTGGACTCAATCTGGCAACCCAGGCCTGAGCTCCACCAATCTGACAACCCAGGCCTGAGCTCCACCACTTTCCTTACCCACCTCACACATCTGTAGCTGGAAGAACCTCCTCTCCTTCTCCATCTCCTCTGCTATCTCTGCCCCGCTGATCTCAGTGCGGATCATGCCGTGCTGCCGCGCATGCTCCTTCTTCTCCTTCTCGATCTTAGTGCTAAGACAGGAAGTTACATCATTCGGGGTCATTCCCATTCCCAAGTGTGGCATTCCCAACCACGCAAACTAACACAAGCGGACAGTACACCAAACAGGAAATATACAGAGAGAAGGGGGAGCTCGGGGGGACCATTCCATGCAACAGAGCATTCTTTTCCATAGCTTAGCCTATTCCCCAATAAAAAGATGCAGCATGTAGCTCCTCCCATAAAGAAGCTTAGTGAGACTCAAGTGACGCTGGTTTAACTTCAGGTTTGAGAGCAGACGGCCTCTCACTCATGCATTTTGTTATGGGTGTTAGGCCCTCATCACCGTGGTCCATCACTAAACCAACGTTAATGACTCATCCGTTTTTGGCACCTCTGCCTGCAGTCAGTCAACAGGTTGGATCATTTGGAAGCATCAAGATACAGACACAACAAGGCCATTCCAAACGAATCAGAACCAAGAAACAAAATGAAAAACAGATCGTATCAAAACAGACAGACAGAGAGGGGGGCATCAAGCTGATGGCAAAGTGGTGTGTGAATGCATGAGCCAGCGCTGTGGTCTGCTCCTGTAAGGCTGCGTAACCACAATGTTAATACAGCCGTAATGTACAAATTACCTCGACTAACCTGTACCCACACATTTCATACCGGTACCCCATGTATATAGCTTCATAATTGCTATTTTATTGTGTTACTTAAGTTTATTTAGTAAATATTTTAACACTATTTTATTAAAACTGCATTGTTGGTTAAGGGCTTGTAAAGTAAGTATTTCACGTTAAGGTACATGTGACAAATACAATTTGATTTGATTAGGGCTGTGATGATACAGGTATCACAATATTTTTCCCATGGCAAAAAAAAAATATTAAGCAGATCAAACTCTTTGGTACTTTAAAAACCTGCTGTGTAAAAAAGTCTGTCTATTTCAGTCTGATTAGCCTTCAGGCCCGTCAATCACCCGCTGATGCTAACCAATCAGGGTGCGTGGATGCACTCCAGGACCCCGCTTCCTCACCCTATACAGAACCAATCAGTCGATATAATCGACAACAATCATCAGAAATCAAACGACATGATTCAGACAGTGGGGCGCTGCCTGACTCACTAGTCGGTCAGAAGGTTATAATTAACGTTTCATATCATAATGTCCAAGTAAGCGGTAATGATCATTTTTATTGTGCTGTAACTGAAACTAGAAGATCTTCTGATGTCCTTTCCCTTCGTCAAAGGTACGTAATGGATTTTTAAAAGTGTTTTTACCCCTGGGATAGTCTGCTAAAATTTATTGAGTGCAATTCGATCTACAGTACATCTACACCCCGATATGAAACGTTGATTTGAACCTTCTGACCAACTAGTGGCGCCCCATTTTCTGATTCATGTCGCTTGATTTCTGATGATATCAGTCGATATAATCGACAACTTGGTTCTGTATAGGGTGGCATCCTACAGATCGAGTAGAGTGTCCTTACATGCCATTGGGAGAAGAAGTGCTGTGTCCATTGACAAACCAGAAGTATATAAACATCTTCAAATGAATGCAGCTGTGTCCGGTGTGTGTGTGTGTGTGTGTGTGTGTGTGGTAGTGAACAAGTTGCCGTAATGGGTCTCAAATCACATTCTAACCAGACAGCACTATAGAGGCAAGAACCAAACCAATCAGCATTAGGTATATAGCGGGTGAGGGCATATCCATCCAACCGCTCAGACGAGCTCCAGATAGATGTTTTTTCACATTCCTAGTTCTCGCTGGATTTCAAAGTTTTACGTAAAATATTGTTATAGTCCCTAAATGTTATTTTTTACATTTTATTTCACCTTTATTTAATCAGGTAAGCTAGTTGAGAACAAGTTCTTATTTACAACTGCAACTTGGCCAAGATAAAGCAAAGCAGTGCGATACAATCAACAACACAGAGTTACACATGGAATAAACAAGTGTACAGTCAATAACACAATAGAAAAAAAGAAAGCCCTATATACAGTGTGTGCAAATGGCGTGAGGAGGTAGGCAATAAATAGGCCATAGTAGCGAAGGAATTACAATTTAGCAGATTAACACTGGAGTGATAAATGAGCAGATGATGATGTGCAAGTAGAGATACTGGTGTGCAAAAGAGCAGAAAAGTAAATAAAATCAATATAGGGATGAGGTAGGTAGATTGGGTGGGCTATTTACAGATGGACTATGTACAGCTGCAGCTATCGGTTAGCTGCTCAGATAGCTGATGTGTAAAGTTAGTGAGGGAAATATAAGTCTCCAGCTTCAGCGATTTTTGCAATTCGTTTCAGTCACTGGCAGCAGAGAACTGGAAGGAAAAGCGGCCAAACGGTGTGTTGGCTTTGGGGATGACCAGTAAGATATATCTGCTGGAGTGCGTGCTACGGGTGAGTGTTGTTATCGTGACCAGTGAGCTGAGATAAGGTAGAGCTTTACCTAGCATAGACTTATAGATGACCTGGAGCCAGAGGGTCTGGAGACGAATATGTAGTGAGGGCCAGCCGACTAGAGCATACAGGCCGCAGTGGTGGGTGGTATAAGGGCTTTGGTAACAAAACGGATGGCACTGTGATAGACTGCATCCAGTTTGCTGAGTAGAGTATTGGAAACTATTTTGTAGATGACATCGCCGAAGTCGAGGATCGGTAGGATAGTCAGTTTTACTAGTGGTAAGTATGGCGGCGTGAGTGAAGGAGGCTTTGTTGCAAAATAGAAAGCCGATTCTAGATTTGATTTTGGATTGGAGATGTGAGTCTGGAAGGAGAGTTTACAGTCTAGCCAGACACCTAGGTATTTGTAGTTGTCCACATATTCTAGGTTAGAACCGTCCAGGGTAGTGGTGCTAGTAGGGAGGACGGGTGCGGGCAGTGAACGGTTGAAAAGCATGCATTTGGTTTTACTAGCATTTAAGAGCAGTTGGAGGCCACGGAAGGAGTATTGTATGGCATTGAAGCTCGTTTTGGAGGTTAGTTAACAGAGTGCCCAAAGAAGGGCCAGATGTATACAGAATGGTGTCGTCTGTGTAGAAGTGGATCAGGGAATCACCCGCGGCAAGAGCGGTATCATTGATATATACAGAGAAAAGAGTCAGCCCGAGAATTGAACCCTGTGGTACCCCCATGGAGACTGCCAGAGGTCCGGACAACATGCCCTCCGATTTGACACACTGAACTCTGTCTGCGAAGTAGCTGGTGAACCAGGCGGGGAAGTCATTTGAGAAACCAAGGCTATTGAGTCTGCCGATAAGAATACGGTGATTGACAGAGTTGAAAGCCTTGGCCAGGTCGATGAAGATGGCTGCACAGTACTGTTTTTTTAATCAATGGCGGCTATATTGTTTAGTACCTTGAGTGTTAATCTAACATCTACTGCTGTTCCAAAATACCTTAATCACGCAGTTACTCCTTCAGCATTGTGACTCGTGATGCCACACCAATTTGATTAATAAAGGCACTTAAAGAAGTCACTGTTCCTGATGCTGCTCCACAAACATGTATCTGCCTCAGACAAAGTCATCTGGGTTGTAATTCAGTCATTTTGTGTGGCTTCCTTTTTTGATCAAAAACTGTCATACGGAAACACTTCAAGATGAGACTTCTTTCACTAATAAAACCTCTACAGAGCTAACACATTAATAGAGAAACAGCCACATGTAGCGCAGTCGCCACAAGAGCCATGAAAGATGGTTGACACAGAGATAGTAGATCAACTGGAACTCAAACTGTAGGGACAACAGCAGTGTGCTCACAAACCAGTTTAACCATGTACACTTGTACCCGTATACAGGTTGAAAATGACAGATTTGGGCAGTGATAAACGACTAAATTGGAAACCAGTGGCTGTACAGTAACATGCTCTATATGAAGTTACAACTCTGGCTCTGCGCGTCCCAGCGCTGCATAGGTTTTGACTGACAGACATTCTGCGCGAGAAGCAGCAGGACTTCCTTTCTATGCGCACCAAAATTATTATCTGTTTCCCTGAATTGCATTGTGAAAGCCTAACATTAATATCGTATTTTATAATTTAGCTAGACATGTTGGAAATAGAACAGGCTTTCAAATGATGCTTTCTCTAATTCACAAAAGGCACAGCTAGGAGAGCTAAAAAAAACACCTTATAGTTGACTCTTCTTTGAATCAAAAAAGTGCATTGAAATTACTTAGGAACTTTGCACACTTTGGAGAGTTGTGTGGCAACTTGGAGACATCAGGTAGTCCCTCGCACTCAAACCCTTGTAATTGTTTGTCTTATGTTGCACCTTCCCCACATTTTACAGGAGTAGTCTTATCATGTTACTGAACGTATCCAGAGTATTTTCTGATTTTGTTATCAACAATGTAATTAGCGGTTGTGTCCTCACCTTTGGTCTAATAATTTTCCCATAATCTTGAAACTGTTCCGTTTCAATTGCTACCATGGTTATGCACATGTTTTTGATTTGCCTTCTGTAAGAGACATTTAAATTTACCCCATCCTTATAGCACAATTCCCATGGGGGTAAAGGGTTAAGGCAGTTGGGGCCAGAGCAGAGTTCGAGGCAAAGAGTCTCATCGCTTGTGTCTGTGAACTATGAAAGGCGTTATAAATCGCCGACGAAGAGATTAGAGAGATTATGGAGATGTGAGAACCGATCGGATTGTGATCAGCAAACCTCAAAGAACATCAGAGCAGATGGGACAACGATGTTCTCGATCAAGCATAGTACTGCCCTCCATTGACAGCAGACTAGCAGAGAGGGGAGGGGGCATCAATGGAGGAATATAAAACAGGGTCAAAGACATGGCATCCGGTTGAACTTTGAACTTGGTACAAAGTCAGTACTGTCTCGTCATCAGACTGGTGTTGGAGAAGAACATGTATTACCCTTTCAGTACAGAATGTCCTTTGCAGCTTGGAAAATATATCAGAGTGCTATAAAATGTCATATACCGCTGGCATGCAAAATCACAATGACGTCAGTGTGGATAGAAGGGTGTACAGAAGGGATGATTTGTTATTGAGGGTGTATTCATTAATTGACGACCACAAGGTGAGGTTGGTTGGGAAATGGTGATTATTACAAGCACAGACAAGGTACAACACAAATATCACATTGCATCTCATTCAACATATTGCCTATGCATTTGATGATCAAATTGGACTACACCGATGACAATTACTTTATACGGTCAAACGCAAACTATTATGGTAGCTCCAATATCTAAAAGGTTATCAAAATGCTTGAACAGATTGCTTCAGTATGGCCATAGTACAAACTAATGGACCAAAAGACTATGGAATGACCATCTGATTGTCTTTCTACTCTACGTTAATAATGTGAATGGGCCAGAACCTAATTTCATATTGCTGCTAGTAAAATATTAAAATCCTTACACTTTCGTTTCGTAGTCTTTCCAGGCCTTATCAAAGGGCTTTTTCAGGTCCTGTAAAGAAAAAAGCAGAAAAAAACAGGTGTCAACATCTGAACTTAAATTCAGAAACAGAATGTAGTCTAATGATGATCAGATGAAGCAGATGCTAAACTACAGGACTGTTTTGCTAGCACAGACTAGAATATGTTCCGGGATTCTTCCAATGTCTGTGAGGAGTACACCACATCAGTCACTGGCTGCATCAATAAGTGCATCGATGACGTCGTCCCCAGTGACTGTACGTACATACCCCAACCAGAAGCCATGGATTACAGGCAACATCCGCACTGAGCTAAAGGGTAGAGCTGCCGCTTTCAAGGAGCGGGACTCTAACCTGGAAGATTATAAGAAATCCGGCTATGCCCTCCGACGAACCATCAAACAGGCAAAGTGTCAATACAGAAATAGGGTTGCAAAGAGTCGGACACTTTCCAGTAAATTTCCGTAAACTTTCCCTGGGAAGTTTTGCTTAAATTCATCAATAAAGTTAGCTTATAAACAGTGTGTTACGTCTGTCTTCGGAATGAGAACATAGCGCAGGGGGAGAGGGGGAGAGGAGAGGGGGAGAGGAAAATGGAAAGTGTACATCTTACTTTATTTTAGATGAACACCCAAAACCAACAAAAGATCACCGAACATACAGTTCTACAGCGCTATACAGCAACTGTGCAAAAAACAAACAAACAGGATCCCACAAACTCAGGTGGAAAACAGGCTGCCTAAGTATGCTTCCCAATCAGAGACAACGATAGACAGCTGCCTCTGATTGGGAACCATACCTGGCCAACAAAGAAATAGAAAACTAGAACGCCCACCCAAATCACACCCTGACCCAACCAAATAGAGAAATAAACAGGCTCTCTAAGGTCAGGGTGTGACACAGTGAACCTTTTTTTGTGGGACACACATAAGGCAATTATAGGTCTTGTGGCATATTTTGGTTAAACTATCCACAATTCAATGGAATTGCAACCCTCTGCATGCACAGTGCATTCTTCCATCGCATGTGCAGCTGATTCTCAATATCTTGCACACTAATGAGATGCTATTGAGCCCACACTGCTACACTGTCTGAGCCAAGGACTACATGCTTTCTGGTAAGTTTTGATTACAATACTGGGTGGGGTGAATATATTTTATATGACATACATGATTTTTGGTTAACTAGTAAATAATAGCCTACTGCAAAGTGTGTTTAAATCATTTCTAACTTGTTAACAATTTCTGCTAGTTAGTTTTTGCTACCATGTCTGTTTTAGCTTGCTGGAGCCTGCTTTCATGAGGAATGTTAATGCATACATTTCTATACATGTTTCATTTAAAAACATTTATCTTGCAAGGAGGAATTGTGTTTTTTTTTTTTACTCTTTTTTTTCTAATCCTTACAGGAAAATGCCACAGGCACTATCTGATGCGTGGAGACATTTCACTGCAGCTAATGTAGAAGGAAAAGCTGTGTACAATTGCAAATGCTGTGCCAAATCATATGTGAAGAATGCAACAAAGACACAGAATCATCTGGTCAAGTGTATAAAGTTCCCTCAGCGTTCACAACAAGAAACCTCTGACAAAAAGTCCCTTTATTTCTATTTGAGGTAAAAGTGATGAATCAGATACCTTATCGATAGCAACAGCTCATGGTCCTCCTGGAATCAGAAGTTTTTTTGACTCAATGGAGGTATGTAGTCAGTGAAATGCTGATGAATTTCTTGCTCGAGCTGTGTATGCAACTGGTATACCTCTGATGCTCACAGGCAACGTGTATTGGAAGAGATTTATGAATGTTCTTCGCCCAGCATACACCCCTCCAACCAGACATGCTTTATCTACTAATTTGCTGGAAGCAGAGTTCAACAGAGTTCAAGTGAAGGTCAAGCAAATCATAGAGAAAAGACTGTATTGCAATCATCTCTGATGGGTGGTCGAATGTTCGTGGGCAAGGAAAAATGTACTACAGAAGTTCCACCCCTCAACCAATATTCTACAAGAGCAAAGACACAAGGGACAACAGACACACCAGTCTCTACATCGCAGATGAGCTGAAGGTAGTCATCAATGACCTTAGACCACAGAAGGTATTTGCACTGGTGAGAGACAATTGTGCAAACAAGAAGGCTGCTTGGTCTAAAGTGGAGGAGTCCTACCCTCATATCACACCCATTGGCTGTGCTGTTCATGCATTGAATCTGCTCCTCAAGGACATCATGGCACTGAAAACAATGGATACACTCTACAAGAGAGCCAAGGAAATGGTTAGGTATGTGTAGGGTCATCAAGTTATAGCAGCAATCTACCTCACCATGTCACGCCCTGACCCTAGAGAGCATTTGAATGTCTCCATTTGGTTTGGTCAGGGTGTGCATTCGGCTTTTTTTCTATGCTTTTTTTTTTCTATGATGTTTTGGCCGGGTATTGTTCTCAATCAGGGAGAGCTATCTATCATTGTCTCTGATTGGGAACCATACTTAGGTAGCCCTTTTCCCTCCTTTCTGTGTGGGAAGTTGTCTTTGTTTGTGGGCACTAAAGCCTTTAGCTTCAAGGTTTTTTGGATTGTTTATTGTTTTTGTCGGAGTCATATAAAAAAGTAATATGTACGCTCACCACGCTGCACCTTGGTCCTCTTCATTCAACGAGCGTGACACACCAAGCAAAGTGAGAAGAATAAGAGCACCACATTGAAGCTGCCCAGCAGCACTCGTTGGGGTGGTGTTGTCACGTTTGACAGTCTTCTGGAGGGGAAGAAGTCTCTCCAAGAAATGGCCACATCACAGTCTGCCGATATAGACAGCCTCATCAAGAGGATCCTCCTGGATGATGTATTTTGAGAGAGCGAGTGGTAAGCAGCCTGAAACTCCTAAACCTACAGCAGTAGCCATTGCATGGATTGAGGGAGACGATGCCATCCTGTCTGATGTTTAGACTCTGCTTGCAGATGTAAGAGAAGAAATTCGTACTGCCCTGCCCACGTCACTGTTGCTCCAAGCAGAGGATACTGCAGTTCTGAAATACATCAAAAAGCGTGAAGACTTCTGCCTGAAGCAAATACACGCCGCAGTGCACATGTTGGACCCCAATAATCTTGGCAAGAGCATCCTGCCTGGTGCAGAGATCAAGACCTATGGTGTCATCACTACTGTGTCTCGCCACCTTGGCCTGGATGAGGGCAGGGTTCTTGGCAGTCTGGCGAAGTACACTTCCAATCAAGGGCTTTGGGATGGAGATGCAATATGGCATCCGTGCCAACATATCTCATCAGCCACCTGGAGGAAGGGACTTTGTGGATCTGAGGCTCTTTCCCCTGTTGCCTCCATCATCCTCCAAATCTCACCAACATCAGCCGCCTCAGAACGCAACTGGTCCTTGTTTGGGAACACACACACCAAAGCACACAACAGGCTGACCAATAGAAGGGTGTCATGTCCTGACCCCAGAAAGCCTTTATTTTCTATGGTGGAGTAGGTCAGGGTGTGACTGGGGGGTGTTCTAGTTTATTATTTCTATGTGTAATCTAGTTTCTGTATTTCTATGTTGGCCTGGTATGGTTCCCAATCAGAGGCAGCTGTCTATCGTTGTCTCTGATTGGGGATCATATTTAGGTAGCCTTTTCCCACCTGTTGTTTGTGGGATCTTGTTTTTGTATTGTTGCTTTTGAGCCCTACAAGGCTGTATGTTCTTTTGTTTGTTTCTCTTTATTGTTTTTGTTGCTGGTTCACATTCTAATAAATGATGATGAACCCAAATCACGCTGCGCCTTGGTTTACCCCTTTCGACGAGCGTTACTGTAGATCCCACCACAAACAGACCAAGCAGCGTGGCCAGGAGGAGAAGACATTCTGGACTTGGGAGGAGATAATGGCAGGAGACGAAAGCCCTCCATGGAAGCAGATGCAGGAGGATCAACGGCGACTCCGAAGTTCACGACCACGATGGAAGCCGGAGAGGCAGCCCCCCAAATTTTCTTTGGGGGTGGCACACGGGTTGGTCGGCAAAGCCGAGGGGCGATGCCGAGGGGTGAATCTGAGAGCGAAGAGGAATATTGGGATAGACTGAGCGAGGAGTATTGTGAGTTAGTTGAGGGGAGTGATGAGGTAGAGTGGATGTTTTGGTGTCTGGAGCAAGACGGTCGCCGTGAGGAGCGTGGGACCAGCCAGTAAGAGTTTCACTGTAAGATCAACAACACCTGTTGTATTTGGCGCACGTGACAAATACAATTTGATTTGATCGATGAATCAGATCTATATACCAGGATTTGTACACACAACTCCACCCACAACTGTAACATATCTGAAATATCATATTTACATAAGTATTCAGACCCTTTATTCAGTATTTTGTTGAAGCACCTTTGGCAGCGATTACAGCCTCGAGTCTTCTTGGGTATGACGATACAGGCTTGGCACGCCTGTATTTGAGGAGTTTCTCCCATTCTTCTGTGCAGATCCTCTCAAGCTCTGTCAGGTTGGATGGGTAGCGTCGCTGCACAGCTATTTTCAGGTCTCTCCAGAGATGTTCGATCGGGCTAAAGTCCAGGCTCTGACTGGACCACTCGAGGCCACTGAGAGAATTACATTTACATTTAAGTCATTTAGCAGACGCTCCTGAAGCCACTCCTGCGATGTCTGTATTATCCATATTAAAGCTTTGGAAGACCTGTCCACATTTACTTTTTCTTCACATTATAAGCACAGCAATGTGGGGAAAATACCATTAACAAAAGTGACCACAAATGAGCTCATGAGCTCATGAAGTGTTTGATTCAATTTGATTTTAATTTATGTCAGAGGGATTAGAGGGACAATAGAGTGCTGAGTACCAGGCAGTTATCAAGTTTGGTAGGCTACTAATGACCATCAGCAGCATCAGAGCTTGGAGAAGCCTAAATACCGTTACTAAACAGTCAGGTGGAATTTGACTGCCTTCATGACTTGTGACCGCCGGTGTGCCAGTAATACGGTCACCGCAACAGTCCTACTCATGATGAAATGTTTTAACATTTCTCTTAACAACAATCCTTGGAGGTTTCTTTGGTACCTTGGTGTTCATGGCTATGGTGACAATATTATAGTCTGTCCAGGCCACTGGCATTGATCTGGCTTTTAAGCATTGCCATGGTATATTGCATCTCTGTTACGATCTGTGGCCTGCTCAAACCAAGTGCATAAGTAATCCAGATAGGACACCTTAGAGCTAGGAGGTCGAAACACACATCCTACCAATATGGGTGCCTGGTGAAGCAGATGTACTTGAGCCCATAGTGCCTCTATTTGACATATATTGTCATCCCTCCTCTTAAAGGGTATATGATTCTGAATGTACAGTGCTACACCCCCACCATACCTATTCCTGTCCCTTCCAAGTAGACTATATCCATTAATGTTAATTTGCCCATCATTAACAGATGCATCCAAATGGGTTTCGGTCAAAGCAAAAATATGAATATTATTTATGTTGACCAAGTTAAAAACCTGTATGTAAAAAAAATAAAGTATTTTGTTAGGAAGGCTATACGCAGCCCTTTCCTGGTCAAGTGAAGATTGATAGAGCATGTGTTTGTTATACTGTAGTTGAAGTTGTCATGACACACTACAACACACAAACTCAGATTTGAACATGGGATTGAAATAGCCAGGGAGTTACTCTAGAGTCTTTTTAGTTTTCGCCTAAAATGACATACCCAAATCTAACTGCCTGTAGCTCAGGACCTGAAGCAATGATATGCATATTCTTGATACCATTTGAAAGGAAACAATTTGAAGTTTGTGGAAATGTGAAATTAATGTAGGAGAACATAACACATAGGATCTGGTAAAAGATCATTACATTTTTTTTTTTTAAGCGTTTAATTTTTTGGTTTTGTTCCATCATCTTTGAAATGCAAGAGAAAGGCCATAATATTGCAGTTTAGGCACATTTTAGATTTAGCAGTGTGTGTGTTTCAGATTGATGCAGTGAAGCATTGCAATACTGCACCGTATTTTGTATCAAGTCTGCCCAAATGTGCCGAATTGGTCAAGTGATACATTTTAAAGTACATAACTATAGAGAATGGTAATACAATATGGTATGATATGGTAATACAACATTTAAATGTACATACTCCCAGGAATGTCATACATGATGGTGGATCACTAGCTTATACACTAACTTTCACACATCTAGATGGCCAGGCGGGGAGGGTGTGGAGACAGCTGTGGTTCAAGCTGTAGAACCCAGTTCCTACATTTCAATATCATTTTTTATTTTTTTTATCAAACAAATCTATGCTACGAGAGTCCCAATACAGTTGCCTGTTCATGTAAAGTTTATCCATCACCAAGGACTCGTTGGTTCAGGCAACACTTTTCTTTCATGATGGGACACTGATTAATTCTCCTTTCATTGAGCTCCATGGGGAAGTGATCATTCACTCCAAAATCAGTGTTTCTGCCCCTGCGCTTCGCCATTTCCTTTTGCTTAAAATGTTCAAAACATGCAATAACAGCCCGTGGCCTATTCCCAGAGGCCTTACCCATTCTATGGACTCTGGAGAAAGGGACATTACGCACAACATCTGTGGGCACAATATAAAGTCTCAGACAGTGTCCTTACAGCCTCTGCTGTTGTCATTCTCCGGTATCCCTGAAAAGATGATTGTCCCGCATTGATCGACACTGTACATCAAGCACGGTTCTTTAAGTTGTTTGTTCTCCCTTTGCACCACCTCCACCTTGCTATGAATAGAGTCTACAGTACCTTTCAGAGCCGTGTTCTCTTTTCTTAGATCATCAATCTGACATTGGCTGAATTTTAGACTGGCACATAATGCATTGTTGTCCTCTCGTAGTATATTCAAGACATCAAGTTTGGCAAGCCTTTCATTGATGGATTTCAACAAGTCAACATCCATATCCGTGGATATCCGTGGATCCATATCCGTGGAGGTCCTAGGCTGGCGTGGTTACACGTGGTCTCCGGTTGTGAGGCAGGTTGGATGTACTGCCACATTCTCCAAAACAACGTTGGAGGCAACTTATGGTAGAGAAATTAACATTAAATTATTTGGTAACACCTGTGGTGGACATTACTGCAGTCAGCATGCCTATTGCACACTCCCTCAAAACTTGAGACATCTGTGGGATAGTGTTGTGACAAAACTGCACTTTTTAGAGTGGCCTTTTATTGTCCCCCAGCACAAGGTGCACCTGTGTGATGATCATTCTGTTTAATCAGCTTCTTGATATGCCACACGTGTCAGGTGGATGGACTATCTTGGAAAATAGTGAAATGCTCACTAACATGGATGTAAACAAATTTGTGCACAACATTTGAGAAAAATAAGCTTTTTGTGCGTATGGAACATTTCTGGGATCTTTTATTTCAGCTCATCAAACATGGGACCAACACTTTACATGTTACGTTTATATTTTAGTTCAGTATATTTCAGACTGACATGTCTTCATTCCATTTTCTGTGTGTGTATTGTTATTGTATTGTTAGACATTGCTGCACTGTGGGAGCTAGAATCATAAGCATTTTGCTGCACCAGTGATAACACCTGCAAAACGGTGTACGCGACCAATAAACTTAACACTGTTTCAGTGGCTGCACCACTGAACAGCTAAACAGATTTCCCATCGTAATACGGTAGCGTTCATCAGCTGTTCGATCAAATGCTAGATTATGCAACCCTTTTCCAGTCTGCACCAATGAATAAACAGTGATTAGGGACAAACAAAAACAGACATTAACGGGTGAAATTGCCTGTGTAATTTTCTCTCCATACACTGCAGCGGTGGCCGTAATTGCTGCTTCTGAGGCCGATGAAAATACTGTTAACATGATGAGATGGATTAACTGATTGTACTGCTAATTTGTTTCTTTATTGTGGATTTTCTGACTGCATCCTGATCACTAACTTCAGAGAGCACTGGTTGCTACAGTATCATGATTTTCTAAATGTTATTGCTCATTTCTGCTGAAGCCTTAAAATGTAACAGTGTTTTCAAATCAAATCATTATTTCAGTGGCCGCCATAAAAGCATTTTTATAATGTCAATTAACTGGAAGGTGGTGGTATAAAATGTGACGCATCCTGGAACAAAAGCTCATCTTTCTAAAGCTTTGTTACAATAAATGTACTACCGCATTATTACAATCAATCTGGAGCTATTTTGCTGTCATATTAAACATATTGCCTGAATCTCATTTTTACAGTTCTAGGATGCATCCCAAATGGTACCACCTGGTTTAATTTATTCTAGACTTCTACACTACTGTCCTTGTCTTAGTGAACATGGTCAATAGCCACCGGTGGGTGGCCTCTAAGGCTTCAAATGTTAAGTGTACTTTCCAGTGCTTCAGAATGGAATGTGTCCACTGTTGAGGAGGTGCAGTAGTGGTAGGCCTACATGCCTGTCCAGTGAATTGGAATGTGACCTGTAAGGGCCTTTTCAAGACCTCAAAACCTAAACATAAAAATGACAGATTTCAACTTCAACCTGTTCTTGCTGCGGTCAAGAGCACCTGTTAAAAACCCATGATTTATGATGCGACCACTCCCTAATCTGTTCTTGGTGTGGAATAAAGGTGAGATCATTCCTTTGGCAGAGGTGCTAGGAGCTAAAAGGCTCAGCGATCATTCCTTTGGCAGAGGTGCTAGGAGCTAAAAGGCTCAGTGATCATTCCGTGTGGGCGGGTGGGTTTCACAATTCACTGGCCCACTATGGGGGGGCATCATCTGGGCTCACATCAGTCGGGACTCAGGATCTACCCACTACTTGCTTGCGTGTGTGTGTGTTCATAGATACAAAGGATCAGAACGTTTAGCATTGGAAGGGATGACGTCATCCCAGTGTCCAGTCCAGTCCGTAAATCCCCATGGCTCTGGTGCTTGGTGGCCTCAGCACTTTCCACCAGTCTGTTTATGTTCAGTGTTTGGAGTTGGAAGGTGGGTTAGGTGGAGCTGTGGGCCCCAGTCAGCAACAATAACCTTTCCACCAAGTAAGAGGGCATTAGCCAGCACTTTGCCACAGACAGACAGGGAGTGTATGCTGTGTCATCATTAGTTGTGCCCTATTCCAGTTTGGACTAAGGAGATTTCAGTAGAACTTCACATACAGTGTATGACGTTCCAACTGAAGTACTTAACCAATATGAATCTTGGCTTACTTTAAGCTTTCTAGGCCTGTCTTTGACTCAGTAGAAGCAGACTGGACCCAGGCTAGTGTAGCCAGAAACACTGTAACCTTGAACACACACCCACACATATGCATGCAGGCACATAAGCCTACACACACGCACGCAGGCAGGTAGGCATGCACGCATACACACATGAATGCATATACGCAAACACACACACTGAGTTCACAGTGCCGCAGGTCAGGAGTGTATGAGTCATTCACCGTCCATACGGAAGTAACATCAAAATTCCAAAGTGAAAGGAAACGGAAAACGCAGGGGTCCTAACCTCATAACTCCACAGAGCAGCATGTCAAATCCTCAACATCCTTTCCCTGTTGAGGTGGGAACAGCAGGAAGAAGAGATGAGTGGAGCGTAAAAAAGCCTCAAATGAGTGTTGAACTAAATGGTTATGGTGTGAAAGCCCTGTAATCTCAGCTCAATTACTGTCCGTCTCCCATGGGAACGGCTAAGTACCATCCCAGACCGCAGTCACTGAAAATATACGAGCCAATGTCAAGCTAACGTTGTTGACTCTACAAAGTGCTTTAACCGTCTCTACAAAGTGCTTTAACTCAACCCCCAGCCATACTTACACAATGCATTTACTGAACAGTATTCATGTCTGTGACATACTCACAATGAACATAAGACTATTGAATCTGACGTGGTCTTCTCTTGATGATATCCAGGTGATTTGGGAAATATAGCAATACGATCATGGGAGCAGGAAGGACAGGAGAGTCTGTTTTATGTTTGAGTCAGACTAGATGAAACCCTAATTAGAGCGTTGTGTCTGGGATGGAGGGTCTCTCTCTCTCACTCCCTACCCAACACTACTCAGGCTGGTCTAGATGCCTTCCTCCTGCTCTCCACAGGTACTTCCCCTGGGAGAGGAAAATAGGAATAATGATGAGGAAGTGAGGGGGGATAGCGAACGGTACACATTGCAAGCTGGGATGGAAAGTCTTCAATTTGTCACTTTCTGTCTCTCACTCACACAAACATACTTTCTCTCGCTCTCCCCTCCCTCCCTCAGTGGTAATGGATAGACAGGATAAATGAGTCAGAGCAGAGCACTATGACTAGCACCTCATTAGCCCCATGTCAAGAGTGTAAGGAGAGTCCCCAGTCACCATGTCAAGAGTGTAAGGAGAGTCACCAGTCAACATGTTAAGAGTGTAAGGAGAGTCCCCAGTCAACATGTCAAGAGTGTAAGGAGAGTCCCCAGTCACCATGTCAAGAGTGTAAGGAGAGTCACCAGTCAACATGTTAAGAGTGTAAGGAGAGTCACCAGTCAACATGTTAAGAGTGTAAGGAGAGTCCCCAGTCAACATGTCAAGAGTGTAAGGAGAGTCCCCAGTCAACATGTTAAGAGTGTAAGGAGAGTCACCAGTCAACATGTTAAGAGTGTAAGGAGAGTCCCCAGTCACCATGTTAAGAGTGTAAGGAGAGTCCCCAGTCACCATGTCAAGAGTGTAAGGAGAGTCCCCAGTCACCATGTTAAGAGTGTAAGGAGAGTCCCCAGTCACCATGTTAAGAGTGTAAGGAGAGTCACCAGTCAACATGTTAAGAGTGTAAGGAGAGTCCCCAGTCACCATGTCAAGAGTGTAAGGAGAGTCACCAGTCAACATGTTAAGAGTGTAAGGAGAGTCACCAGTCAACATGTTAAGAGTGTAAGGAGAGTCCCCAGTCACCATGTCAAGAGTGTAAGGAGAGTCACCAGTCAACATGTTAAGAGTGTAAGGAGAGTCCCCAGTCAACATGTCAAGAGTGTAAGGAGAGTCCCCAGTCACCATGTTAAGAGTGTAAGGAGAGTCACCAGTCAACATGTTAAGAGTGTAAGGAGAGTCCCCAGTCACCATGTCAAGAGTGTAAGGAGAGTCACCAGTCAACATGTTAAGAGTGTAAGGAGAGTCACCAGTCAACATGTTAAGAGTGTAAGGAGAGTCCCCAGTCACCATGTCAAGAGTGTAAGGAGAGTCACCAGTCAACATGTTAAGAGTGTAAGGAGAGTCACCAGTCAACATGTTAAGAGTGTAAGGAGAGTCACCAGTGGGGTAGTGAGCAGATCTGCACCATTCTCCCTCTCTGTCAGTGTTCACAGTTCAGAGGCCTATGGCTTCACTCTCGGCAGACAAGAGAGGCTCTGTACACAAGTCTGATGTAGCCTGTCGATGCCAAAGTTACAACGGAGAGAGAGAGAAAGACAGAGGGAGAGGGCAAGGGACAGAAACAAGAGTGTCCTCCAAGAAAGCAAGAGTCCTTGGAGAATGTATGAGTGATGAGAAGCCATGGGGTAACTAGGGAGTACTGTAGCTAGCTAGTGACTAGCTAGTAGTCTTTCTTAGGAGAGCGAATGAAAGAGAGAGACAGAGAGAGACAGACAAAAAGAGAGAAAGATAGAGGGAACAGCCTCATTAGTGCTAGTACACATCAGACAGTGGCACTTGTGACCCACGTGGTTGTGGTGCAGAGGTCAGAGCAGAAAGTAATGAGTGCTGATGGGATTAGAGGCCTGGCAGACTGGAGGGTTGTCTGGGCTGGGCCTGGTAGACTGGAGGGGTGTCTGGGCTGGGCTGGGCCTGGTAGTGCTGGAGGGGTGTCTGGGCTGGGCCTGGTAGACTGGAGGGGTGTCTGGGCTGGGCCTGGTAGACTGGAGGGGTGTCTGGGCTGGGCCTGTTAGACTGGAGGGGTGTCTGGGCTGGGCTGGGCCTGGTAGACTGGAGGGGTGTCTGGGCTGGGCTGTCTGGGGCCGGCCTCCCATGGATATAGACAGGATTCTGACTGCATTCCTGCAGTATGCTGTCTGCCTCATCACACGCTGGCTGGCTAACTGGTTTGTCCTGGAGCTAGTAGAATGAGTGTGCTGGTCCCAGACTTGACACGTGTGATGGAGTGTAGTTAATGTGTTGGCTAGTGCAAGAGTGGTATGCTGTTTATAGTTTCCACCCCCAACCCACACACAGGAAATCATGGGGTCTGGGGTACCACTGTACCAGCAGG